>NW_021941680.1:0-35000 GCF_902148855.1 Sphaeramia orbicularis
TTTAACCCTCTGGTGTCCAGGTGAGTATATGAAACACACTTTAACCCTCTGGTGTCCAGGTGAGTATATTAAACACACTTTAACCCTCTGCTGTCCAGGTGAGTATATTAAACACACATTAGCCCTCTGCTGTCCAGGTGAGTATATTAAAACACACATTACCCTCTGCTGTCCAGGTGAGTATATTAAACACACATTAACCCTCCGCTGTCCAGGTGAGTATATTAAACCACCTTTAAACCCTCGCTGTCCAGGTGAGTATATTAAACACACTTTAACCCTCCGCTGTCCAGGTGAGTATATTAAACACACTTTACCCCTGTGCTGTCCAGGTGAGTATATTAAACACACTTTAACCCTGTGCTGTCCAGGTGAGTATATTAAACACACTTAACCCTGTGCTGTCCAGGTGAGTATATTAAACACACTTTAACCCTCTGCTGTCCAGGTGAGTATATTAAACACACTTAACCCCTCTGCCTGTCCAGGTGAGTATATTAAACACACTTTAACCCTCTGGTGCCCAGGTGAGTATATTAAACACACTGTAACCCTGTGGTGTCCAGGTGAGTATATTAAACACACTTTAACCCTCTGGTGCCCAGGTGAGTATATTAAAACACACTTTAACCCTCTGGTGCCCAGGTGAGTATATTAAACACACTTTAACCCTCTGGTGTCCAGGTGAGTATATTAAACACACATTACCCTCTGGTGTCCAGGTGAGTATATTAAACACACTTTAACCCTCTGGTGTCCAGGTGAGTATATTAAACACACTTTAACCCTCTGCTGTCCAGGTGAGTATATTAAACACACTTTAACCCTCTGCTGTCCAGGTGAGTATATTAAACACACTTTAACCCTCTGCTGTCCAGGTGAGTATATTAAACACACTTAACCCTCTGGTGTCCAGGTGAGTATATTAAACACACATTACCCTCTGGTGTCCAGGTGAGTATATTAAACACACTTTAACCCTCTGGTGTCCAGGTGAGTATATTAAACACACTTTAACCCTCTGGTGTCCAGGTGAGTATATTAAACACACTTTAACCCTCTGGTGTCCAGGTGAGTATATTAAACACACTTTAACCCTGTGGTGTCCAGGTGAGTATATTAAACACACTTTAACCCTCTGGTGCCCAGGTGAGTATATTAAACACACATTAACCCTCTGCTGTCCAGGTGAGTATATTAAACACACATTAACCCTCTGCTGTCCAGGTGAGTATATTAAACACACATTAACCCTCTGCTGTCCAGGTGAGTATATTAAACACACTTTAACCCTCTGCTGTCCAGGTGAGTATATTAAACACACTTTAACCCTCTGCTGTCCAGGTGAGTATATTAAACACACTTTAACCCTCTGCTGTCCAGGTGAGTATATTAAACACACATTAACCCTCTGCTGTCCAGGTGAGTATATTAAACACACATTAACCCTCTGCTGTCCAGGTGAGTATATTAAACACACATTAACCCTCTGCTGTCCAGGTGAGTATATTAAACACACATTAACCCTCTGCTGTCCAGGTGAGTATATTAAACACACTTTAACCCTCTGGTGTCCAGGTGAGTATATTAAACACACTTTAACCCTCTGCTGTCCAGGTGAGTATATTAAACACACTTTAACCCTCTGCTGTCCAGGTGAGTATATTAAACACACATTAACCCTCTGCTGTCCAGGTGAGTATATTAAACACACATAACCCTCTGCTGTCCAGGTGAGTATATTAAACACACATTAACCCTCTGCTGTCCAGGTGAGTATATTAAACACACTTTAACCCTGTGCTGTCCAGGTGAGTATATTAAACACACTTTAACCCTCCGCTGTCCAGGTGAGTATATTAAACACACTTTAACCCTGTGCTGTCCAGGTGAGTATATTAAACACACTTTAACCCTCTGCTGTCCAGGTGAGTATATTAAACACACTGTAACCCTCTGCTGTCCAGGTGAGTATATTAACACACTTTAACCCTGTGCTGTTCAGGTGAGTATATTAAACACACTCTAACCCTGTGCTGTCCAGGTGAGTATATTAAACACACTTTAACCCTCTGCTGTCCAGGTGAGTATATTAAACACACTTTAACCCTCTGCTGTCCAGGTGAGTATATTAAACACACTTTAACCCCTCTGCTGTCCAGGTGAGTATATTAAACACACTTTAACCCTCTGCTGTCCAGGTGAGTATATTAAACACACTTTAACCCTCTGGTGCCCAGGTGAGTATATTAAACACACTTTAACCCTCTGCTGTCCAGGTGAGTATATTAAACACACTTTAACCCTCTGCTGTCCAGGTGAGTATATTAAACACACTTTAACCCTCTGGTGTCCAGGTGAGTATATTAAACACACTTTAACCCTCTGGTGTCCAGGTGAGTATATGAAACACACTTTAACCCTCTGGTGTCCAGGTGAGTATATTAAACACACTTTAACCCTCTGCTGTCCAGGTGAGTATATTAAACACACATTAACCCTCTGCTGTCCAGGTGAGTATATTAAACACACATTAACCCTCTGCTGTCCAGGTGAGTATATTAAACACACATTAACCCTCCGCTGTCCAGGTGAGTATATTAAACACACTTTAACCCTCCGCTGTCCAGGTGAGTATATTAAACACACTTTAACCCTCCGCTGTCCAGGTGAGTATATTAAACACACTTTAACCCTGTGCTGTCCAGGTGAGTATATTAAACACACTTTAACCCTCTGCTGTCCAGGTGAGTATATAAACACCCTTTAACCCTCTGCTGTCCAGGTGAGTATATTAAACACACTTTAACCCTGTGCTGTCCAGGTGAGTATATTAAACACACTTTAACCCTGTGCTGTCCAGGTGAGTATATTAAACACACTTTAACCCTCTGCTGTCCAGGTGAGTATATTAAACACACTTTAACCCTCTGCTGTCCAGGTGAGTATATTAAACACACTTTAACCCTCTGGTGCCCAGGTGAGTATATTAAACACACTTTAACCCTGTGGTGTCCAGGTGAGTATATTAAACACACTTTAACCCTCTGGTGCCCAGGTGAGTATATTAAACACACTTTAACCCTCTGGTGCCCAGGTGAGTATATTAAACACACTTTAACCCTCTGCTGTCCAGGTGAGTATATTAAACACACATTACCCTCTGGTGTCCAGGTGAGTATATTAAACACACTTTAACCCTCTGGTGTCCAGGTGAGTATATTAAACACACTTTAACCCTCTGCTGTCCAGGTGAGTATATTAAACACACTTTAACCCTCTGCTGTCCAGGTGAGTATATTAAACACACTTTAACCCTCTGCTGTCCAGGTGAGTATATTAAACACACTTTAACCCTCTGGTGTCCAGGTGAGTATATTAAACACACATTACCCTCTGGTGTCCAGGTGAGTATATTAAACACACTTTAACCCTCTGGTGTCCAGGTGAGTATATATTAAACACACTTTAACCCTCTGGTGTCCAGGTGAGTATATTAAACACACTTTAACCCTCTGGTGTCCAGGTGAGTATATTAACACACTTTAACCCTGTGGTGTCCAGGTGAGTATATTAAACACACTTTAACCCTCTGGTGCCCAGGTGAGTATATTAAACACACATTAACCCTCTGCTGTCCAGGTGAGTATATTAAACACACATTAACCCTCTGCTGTCCAGGTGAGTATATTAAACACACATTAACCCTCTGCTGTCCAGGTGAGTATATTAAACACACTTTAACCCTCTGGTGTCCAGGTGAGTATATTAAACACACTTTAACCCTCTGCTGTCCAGGTGAGTATATTAAACACACTTTAACCCTCTGCTGTCCAGGTGAGTATATTAAACACACATTAACCCTCTGCTGTCCAGGTGAGTATATTAAACACACATTAACCCTCTGCTGTCCAGGTGAGTATATTAAACACACATTAACCCTCTGCTGTCCAGGTGAGTATTAAACACACATTACCCTCTGCTGTCCAGGTGAGTATATTAAACACACTTTAACCCTCTGGTGTCCAGGTGAGTATATTAAACACACTTTAACCCTCTGCTGTCCAGGTGAGTATATTAAACACACTTTAACCCTCTGCTGTCCAGGTGAGTATATTAAACACACATTAACCCTCTGCTGTCCAGGTGAGTATATTAAACACACATTAACCCTCTGCTGTCCAGGTGAGTATATTAAACACACATTAACCCTCCGCTGTCCAGGTGAGTATATTAAACACACTTTAACCCTGTGCTGTCCAGGTGAGTATATTAAACACACTTTAACCCTCCGCTGTCCAGGTGAGTATATTAAACACACTTTAACCCTGTGCTGTCCAGGTGAGTATATTAAACACACTTTAACCCTCTGCTGTCCAGGTGAGTATATTAAACACACTTTAACCCTCTGCTGTCCAGGTGAGTATATTAAACACACTTTAACCCTGTGCTGTCCAGGTGAGTATATTAAACACACTTTAACCCTGTGCTGTCCAGGTGAGTATATTAAACACACTTTAACCCTCTGCTGTCCAGGTGAGTATATTAAACACACTTTAACCCTCTGCTGTCCAGGTGAGTATATTAAACACACTTTAACCCTCTGCTGTCCAGGTGAGTATATTAAACACACTTTAACCCTCTGCTGTCCAGGTGAGTATATTAAACACACTTTAACCCTCTGGTGCCCAGGTGAGTATATTAAACACACTTTAACCCTCTGCTGTCCAGGTGAGTATATTAAACACACTTTAACCCTCTGCTGTCCAGGTGAGTATATTAAACACACTTTAACCCTCTGCTGTCCAGGTGAGTATATTAAACACACTTTAACCCTCTGCTGTCCAGGTGAACATATCAAACACACTCTGTACTTCCTGTTCAGATTATTCTTCTGTTTGTTTTGGTCTGAATTCAACAGTTGTTCATTTTTACATGTTTGTTTGTTTGTTTGTTTGTTTGTTTTTAACTCAGCTCCTTCCATTAAACCCAGTCCATCAGACCAGCAGGTTCTACTGGTTTGGGTTCGATTCCCAGTCAGGGAACTCAGACTTTGGGGGACGCCGTGGTCCAGGGGGCGGGAGAGTTGCCAGTTCGATTCTACAGACTGGCAGAAAAAGCTGTCGACTGATGTGCCCTTGAGCAAGGCACTTGTCCCCCCGTTGGCTCCCTGGGCGCCTGCGATGGCGCCAAGGCAGCGGTTCCAGCACGTTCTACAGACGGGTTCAAAAACCTACTGTAAACGGAGCACAAAAGATCGACAGATAATTTAACAATAACAACAAAAATGAACTAGTTTTGAATTTTGACCAAAAACAAATAAAAACATAAAAATATGTGAGCTTTAATTAGATGAAGTGTGTTTAATACGTTCACCTGGACAGCACAGGGTTAAAGTGTGTTTAATATACTCACCTGGACAGCAGAGGGTTAAAGTGTGTTTAATATACTCACCTGGACAGCAGAGGGTTAAAGTGTGTTTAATATACTCACCTGGACACCAGAGGGTTAAAGTGTGTTTAATATACTCACCTGGACAGCACAGGGTTAAAGTGTGTTTAATATACTCACCTGGACAGCACAGGGTTAAAGTGTGTTTAATATACTCACCTGGACACCACAGGGTTAAAGTGTGTTTAATATACTCACCTGGACACCACAGGGTTAAAGTGTGTTTAATATACTCACCTGGACACCAGAGGGTTAAAGTGTGTTTAATATACTCACCTGGACACCACAGGGTTAAAGTGTGTTTAATATACTCACCTGGACACCACAGGGTTAAAGTGTGTTTAATATACTCACCTGGACACCACAGAGTTAAAGTGTGTTTAATATACTCACCTGGACAGCACAGGGTTAAAGTGTGTTTAATATACTCACCTGGACACCACAGGGTTAAAGTGTGTTTAATATACTCACCTGGACACCAGAGGGTTAAAGTGTGTTTAATATACTCACCTGGGCACCACAGGGTTAAAGTGTGTTTAATATACTCACCTGGACACCAGAGGGTTAAAGTGTGTTTAATATACTCACCTGGACACCACAGGGTTAAAGTGTGTTTAATATACTCACCTGGACACCACAGGGTTAAAGTGTGTTTAATATACTCACCTGGACACCACAGGGTTAAAGTGTGTTTAATATACTCACCTGGACACCACAGGGTTAAAGTGTGTTTAATATACTCACCTGGACACCACAGGGTTAAAGTGTGTTTAATATACTCACCTGGACACCACAGGGTTAAAGTGTGTTTAATATACTCACCTGGACACCACAGGGTTCAGCTGAGCACCATCACTGGTCCTGGTGCATCATGGGTATTTGCTCTGGTCTCACCTTGTACACCACTCCTGCGATGGTGGTCCCAGTCTTCCTGGCGGTTGGAGGTTTGAATCCCAGCTCCGACAGACCAGACTCCAACACACTGTTCCTGTTGGACAATAATACACACAATAATACACACAACAAATACACACAATAATACACACAACTAATACACACAATAAATTTACGCAACAAATACACACAATAATAATACACACAATAATACACACAATAATAAATACACACAACAAATACACACAACAAATACACACAATAATACACAACAAATACACACAATAATAATACACACAATAATACTAGCAATAATAAATACACACAATAAATACACACAACAAATACACACAATAATACACACAACAAATACACACAATAATACATACAATAATACACAACAAATACACACAATAATACACACAACAAATACACACAATAATACACATAACAAATACACACAATAATACACAACAAATACACACAATAATACACAACAAATACACACAATAATACACACAATAAATACACACAACAAATACACACAATAATACACACAACAAATACACACAATAATACACAACAAATACACACAATAATAATACACACAATAATACACACAGTAATAAATACACACAATAATACATGCAATAAATACACAATAATAACTACACACACCAAGCCACAGGAACACACCAGTTTGTGCCTGAACATGAAAACTCACAGAAAACACACACACACACACACACACACACACACCTGCTGAACACAGAGTATCACAACAGGATCATTTTCATTATTATTTGTCCTTTTTTTTCTAAAGCACAGATAAAAGTGTGTAGTTGTTCTTATGGGTGTTTGTTCGTCCTGGCTCAGCCTGTTAGAGGACATGTTGGCCTGAATGTGGAAGCAGAACTACAAGAGTTTAATAAAAACCTGAACACACACACACACACACACACACACACACACACACACATCCAGCCTGTACACCAGGAGTGTCAAACTCAGGTCCTCGAGGGCCGGTATCCTGCATGTTTTAGATGTATCCCTCTTCCAACACACCTGATTCAAATGATCAGCCCACCATCCAGCTCTGCAGAAGTCTGATGACCGTCAGGTGAGCTGGAAGAGGAAACATCTGAACCATGCAGGAAACCGGCCCTCGAGGACCTGAGTTTGAGACCCCTGCTGTAAAGGGTTCACATCAGAGGGCTCCGTCTAATTCCAGTGTAATGTCTGTGTGAGAACACCACTGTGTGACCCTGGGTTCATCACACTCAGAGCCTGTCTTGTCCCTCTCCTCCAGGTGGATTGTGGGTATTCTTCAGTATTCTACTTTCTTTACCTGCTGCAGTTGTTGAAGTTGAATCCTCCGGCCTGTGGCTCCAAACTCTGCATCATCTTCAAACTGATGAGAACTGTCCAGACCCTGTAAACTCTGTAAACTCTGTCAGTGTGCGTCAGCGGATCCACTGCTTCTACTTTTACTTTCACTTCTGAACTCAAGCCCAACCCCCCTCCCGCTCCACTGTAAAAATATCCACCCATGACAAGAGGGTTTTTTGTTTGTTTGTTTGTTTGTTTTTATCAGGTTTCACACAGACACAGATCAAATTCAGCTTGTCCAAATTAAAAAAAGAAAAAAAAAGAAAAAAAAAAAGGAAGAACTGGATTTGACAAGAATCGTTTTATTTATTAAAGTCTGTCTGATCATAAAAAAACATCCTCCAGGTCTCAAATCTAATCAGTTTTAGTTGATTATTTTCAATAAAATAAATTAAATTTTAGCACAAAGTTCACATTTTTTTGCTCCGAAAAAGAAGAAAATGTTTGTTAATTCATCAAAAGACAAAAAAGAAAAACAGGTTTGAATTTGTCACTTTGAAAATAATCCCTCTCCGACCTGTTTAAAACAGATTCAGTGACATTTCTTGCAGTGGATTCACGTTCATTTGTAACTGACACTGTTTGGATTCTCACATGACAAACATTCACTTCAACTTAAAACAAACAAACAAACAAACATTCACTTCAACTTAAAACAAACAAACAAACATTCACTTCAACTTTAGTTCACTTTGTTTTTTTTTTTTCCCACCAAAAACAGTGTGTCTCTGTGTTCAGTCTGAACAGTTTCTGTGTTTCAGGGTTCACACTCAGACTGTATTTCTTATAGTGTACACCAGGGGGCGCTGCTCTAACACAGAATGTTTTTTTCTTTTTACAGGAGGAAGTTCTTGATTTATTTATTTATTTATTCACATCCCGTAAACCCAACAAAATTATAACAATGCTCTTTAATATTATAGCATTTCCCCCCCTTTATTTTTCTATGAATAATTTGTTGTGCAAATTTAAAACAATTTATTTTTCAACAAATAAACTCAGTGTAATATCAGACAAATATGAAAAGCACAATTATATAATTATTACCATAACAAAAAAGGAATAAAAAGAGGAATGTGTCTGAAAACTAACACTGTGCATTATTTACTTTTATTATTATTTATTTTTATTATGGTTTATTTTTTTATTATTTTATTTACTTTTATTATTATACATTATTTTATTTATTTTTATTTACTTTTATTATTTATTTTATTATTATTTTTTTATTTTTTTATTATTTTATTCACTCTTATTAAAGGTTCGTTCTTCACTGTGTCACTTCCTGATAACAGATCGGGGTAACCATGGTAACAGTCTCACCTGTATCAGTATCACTGATACTGGGCTGACTGCATTGCATTATGGATACGTATGCAGGAGAAGCATCCAGAACATTTACCTGGAAATAAAGTGGAACTCACATGTAAGTGTTTTAGTTACAAATAGGATCATTCAGAGTCTGAGGGGTTCAATTATTTTATTTAGATTTTATCTTTCTTTTCCTTTGTTTCATTTAATTTTTTTTGTCTTTTCTTTTTTATTAATTCCTTTTATTTCCTTTCCTTTTCTCTTCCTGTATTTCATTTCCTTCTCCATTCTTTTCTTTCCTTTTTCTTTTTTCTTTCCTTTCTTTTTTCTTTCATTTTTCATTTATTTCATTTAATTTCCTTTTTTATTCTTTCCTTTTCTAATTTTCCTTTATTCATTTAATTTTCTTTTTCATCTTTCATTTCCCTTATTTCATTCATTTTGTCTTTTCTTTCATTCATGTAATTTTCTTTTTGTTTTAATTCATTTCCTTTTCCTTTATTTCATTTGATTTCCTTTTCTTTTCTTTTTATTCTTTCCTTTTCCTTTCTACTTTTCCTTTATTTAATTTTCTTTTCTTTCTTTCATTTAGTTTTCTTTTATATTTATTTGATTTCCTTTATTTCCTTTTCCTTATTTCATATAATTTGCTTTTTTTCTTTCCTCTTCCTTTTCTTTCTTCCTTCTTTCTTTCCTTCTTTCCTTCTTTCTTTTCTTCCACCAGGGGGCGCTGCAGACCTTTACACTGGACTTCAGTCTGGTCAGGTGTCAGAACTTCAGGACGCTGGTGAATTAAATGTACAAATAAATGCAAAAATCTTGAACGAAAGAAACAGAAATGAAGTCAAAATCCACCCAAATATTCCAAAACAGGCTGTTTTTTTTTTTTTATTGGTTCTAAACCTGGAACAGATAGTGGAACATTTATTCATGGTTCATTGACTCTTTTCTTTCAGTTTTGAGACTTTTCTGCTTCATAATGAGACTCAGTGTGAATTTTATTTACATCATAACCTGTGAAAAGCCTGCGTGTGCACCTACGGCGTTGAACCATCAACCTGGAAACAAAGGCGTGTGGAAACTTTACGTGTGTTTGCATCTGAAAATGAACTGAAACTTTAAACGAATGAACACGTTTGGTCTCGAACAAGAAGAAAAGTACAAAATACACTGTAAAAGTCACAATACACTGTAAAAAGTCAACAATACACTGTACAACCTACAGTCAAATCCTGGACGGTCTTTATACACATGAGAAGAACGACCTCTGACAGGTACAACAGGTTGGCGGAGCTACGGGTGGGTGGAGCTCAAGTGGGTTTGTGTGTCGTGAATTTGTTTGTGTATCTGTGTCTTCGTCTGTTTGTGTATCTATGTGTTTGTGACTCTGTGTGTATTGTTTGTGTGTCTGTGTGTATTGTTTGTGTATTTGTTTGTATGTGTATTTGTTTGTGTGTTTGTGTGTATTTGTGTGTGTATTTGTTTGTGTGTGTGTATTTGTTTGTGAGTCTGTGTGTATTTGTGAGTCTGTGTGTATTTGTGTGTGTCCATGTGTATTAGTGTGTATTAGTGTGTGTGTATTAGTGTGTGTGTTGAGTGTGTAGTTCATCCTAGTCTGAAGGCTGTGGGTCTCATCTTCATCTCGGTGAACTGGACCGACACCTCCTTCCCCTTCCACGAAGTCCAGATCAGACCCTGAAACACAAACGGGTCAGAGTGAACCAAGACCAGAACCAGGACCAGAACCAGGACCAGGACCAGGACCAGGACCAGAACCAGAACCAGAACCATGACCAAGAGCAGGACCATAGACGTGTCCCTTATGGACCAGGTGACCTCAGGTGACCTTCAGGTCCTGGTTCTGGTCCTGGTTCTGGTCCTGGTTCAGATCCTGGTTGAGGTCCTGGTCCTGGTTCAGGGTGGGTGTGCGTTGCCGTTGCCGGTGGTGACGTACCTGGTGTTTGAGGTCGATGCCGTATAGGCCGTTGAGGTTGGCTGTCGTGGCAGTTCTTGTACACCAGCCCCCCCTGTAGGACATGGCACAGCGGGTGATGAACGACGCAGGGTCCCGGTCTTTGGTGGTGAAGATACGGTTGTTATGGTAACTGAGGGAGTCACCTGAGGGGAGGGGCATCGAGAGGAGACGTGAAGGACGGTCGACTTCAGCATAAACGAAGAGTCATTTACATGAATAAACGGAAGAAAAGAATGAAGAAATGAAGGAAAAAAGAACGAAACTGAGTAAAATAAAGAAAAAATGAGCAAAACTGAACAAAAATTTAACAAATAATGAAAAAATGAACAAAACTGAACAAAACCTGAGGAAAATAATGCAAAAAAGGAACAAAACTGGACAAAAATGTAATAAAATAATGAAAAAATTAACAAAACTGAACAAAAACTGAGTAAAATAATGAAACCAAACAAAAATTTAGTAAAATATGAAAAAATGAACAAAACTAAACAAAAATGTAATAAAATAAGTTTAAAAATGACAAAACCAAACAAAATGTAATAAATAAGTTTAAAATGAACAAAACCAAACAAAAATTTAAGTAAAATAATGAAAAATTGAACAAAACTAAACAAAACTGTGATAAAATAATTTTAAAAAATGAACAAAACCAAACAAAAATTGAGTAAAATACTGAACAAAACTGAATAAAAATTGAGTAAAATAATGAAAAATGAACAAAACCAAACAAAATCGAGTATAGTACTGTAGAAATGAAGAAAAACGAACAAAAATGTATTAAATAATGAAAGAGAAAGAAAACTTAAGAAAACCATAGTAAAATAATGAAAAAATTAACCAAACTGAGCAAAAATGAAGTAAAATAATAAAAAAAAATGGACAAAACTGAAGAGAAATGTAATAAAATATTGTAAAAATTACCAAAAAAACCAAACTACATTGAAAAAAAAAAGAAGAACTGAACAAAACTGAGTCAAATAATGAGTACATGAATGATCTGAGAAGTGCAGAGGTCGGGCAGTGCTCTGAGTTTTACTGTGACTGTACATGAGCTCATGGACACAGACTCCATTTCCCATGATCCCACCTGCCGTGCCGCTGTACCCGCCCACTGTCAGGCGGTAGTTCCTCTTGGCCACCTCGAACGTGGAGTATTGGCGAAGGCTGCGTCGTCTCCGTCTCGCAGGTCGACTCTCAGGGTCATGGGGGTCATCCGGGTCAGGTTATGGAGCCCGTCTAGACCTGGACCAGGACCAGAACCAGAACCAGGACCAGGACCAGAACCAGAACCAGAACCAGAATCAGAACAGAACGGATCAGGTTTATTCAGGTTTTCATTTTCACTTTAGTCTGAATTAGTTTTTAAGGTGATTTCCTGGATTTGTACACGTTCTTAAATTCACCTTTTTAAGATTCTTATAAATAAAACCATTAAACCATTTTTGTTCTTATATTCATTTCTTTGGTTCATTTTCATGATCATTTTGTTCATTTTTGGTCATAGCTTCACTAAACTAGTGGAATATATGAATTAAATAATAGGTAAGTGAAGAAAACATGTTAATTATCTTCATATTTGTTAATTTTATTAATTTTCATGATTATTTGAGTTTTGGTTCTTTTTCACAATACGTTTGTTCATTTTTGGTCTTAGCTGCACTAAACTAGTGGAATCTATGACTAAAATAGTAAATGAGTGGAGAAAACATATCTAATTGTTTTCATATTTGTTCATTTTTGTTCATTTTTATGCTAATTTTGTTCATTTTTATTAATTTTCATGATTATTTTGTTGAGTTTTTATGCTTTTTCAAAATAATTTTGTTCATTTTATTAATTTTCATGATTATATTGTTGAGTTTTTAATGCTTTTTCATGATAACTTTGTTAGTTTTTATTCATATTCATGATAATTTTGTTCATTTTTGTTCATTTTCATGATTACTTTGTTGAGTTTTATGCTTTTTCATAATAATTTTGTTCATTTTTGGTCTTAGCTTCACTAAAGTTGCAGAATATGTGAATAAAACAGTAGGTGAGTGGAGAAAACATGTCTACTTATCTTCATATTTGTTAATTTTCTAGATTCATTTTCGGATTGTTTTGAATATTTTATCTTCCACTTCTGTTTTTCTTTGATTCATTTGCATATTTTACTCTGTTAACCCAGCAGAGCAGGTTTTCAGTTCAGGCCTACAGAGTTATAAAAACACTGAGGAGACAAATCCAGACTACAGGTCTGATCATTCATACATGAAAAGCTTAAAGAACATTAACACTCATATAATAAAATAATAATTTAACTGATAAAAACATCTAAAATCCACCTAAAAACAGCTAAAATGAACCTTAAACCCAGATTCTGTGCAGGTTCCACAGGTTTAATGCCTTGCTCACAGGCTCTTTTCAGCTTTTCCCTGTTTTTTCCCAGAATCCTCAGCTTGGTGTTGGTTCAGGTTGACTCGGTGACAAACCAAACAAACCTGATCTTTATCGTTTTTATTTTCGAGGCCTGAAAGTTACTGTAGTTTTGTGAGAATCTGCTGTTTCGTTTTAGCTTCAGTTCCTGTTTTTTGGCAGAAAAACCTCAGTGAATCACTTCACATTTGGGTTTTTTGAGTCTGAAAATGCAGATGTTTTATGGTGAGATTCTAGTTTTTATCCAGAGACGCTTGGTGCATGTGGATCTGCAGTAAATCCTTAAAGGAAGTGTCACATAATAACAGAGGGTTTCCTTCTGAAACAGTCAAACTTGGCGTGTTTCAGCCGTTAGTGTCGACCACATTCAGTAAAAATGTCACAACTGATCAGTGCTTTATGAGAAAATACACAAAAATATGATAAAACCTCCGATTATGAAGAAACACTATGTAATAATAATCGGACTAAATAATCCAATCCTCATTTTCCCCTTTAACTGACTTCTGATTTATGCACATTTACAACCTTATCATTTCAGAATGTTTTCAGATTTAGACCCAAAACAGGAAAGTGGTGTTTCTGCAGATTCTAAACCACTATGACACTGAGGATCTGTATTTATGAAGCGGCTACTGACACAGTACGGTGGTAGGACATATCAGTTTGTCTGTTACCACAGAGCCAATCAGCGCCCTCAGTACATCACGTCCAGACTGGAAACTGACTTCCTGAAAAAGTACCAACGCCATCAGATTAGAGCTGCAACCGATTAATCGATTAGGTGCTTTAAGCCAATGCAAAAATTCACAATTCCATTAATCAACTCAAATTGATTGAAGGAAAATATTCTATTGCAGTTTTCCTGAACTGCAGCTTCTTTGTGCGTCACAATAAGCGTCCGTGTGAAACACAACAGTGGAACCAATGTTTAACAGCCGAGAAATGAAGGAAATGAAGCTTTGATTCAGGAGAACTGTGGTTGAAGGATTTTTTTGGATCACTTTAAGTCGATTAATTGGTTGCAGCTTTAAATCAGACAGTGAATAGGTCAGAATATGACACAGCAGGAATTTGAGCTCAGCTGATAACGTATGGGACTGGGGGGTGTTCAGTCTGACATGGTTATAATGATATAAATCAGTCACTGGGACAAAGTTCAGAGTGTAGAATTCAGGACCACAGCACTGAATACACTGAACTGACACTGAACTGGAGTCACATGGTACACTACTTGCGTCGAACATGTAGCTCCGCCCACCTTCTCCAGCCTCCAGAACACCATAAAACAACATATAGAGTATTTAGAACAGCAAATCCTATTCTATACTATAGATGATCACTAACTAGAAAAGCACTCGGAGAGCACAGACCTCCTCCAAGGCAGATCTGCACCCCCCCCCCCCAATCACCACCAAAATGTAATCATTTCTTCCTTGTGCCAGTATCAGCATTTCCTGAAAATTTCATGAAAATCCGTCCATAACTTTTTGAGTTCTCTTGCTAACTTACCAACAAACAAACAAACAAACCCTGACAAAAACATAACCTCCTCGGCGGAGGTAATCAGTGGTTTCTTCCATCAGTTGCCACAGTACTGTAGTAGTAAAAGTACACAACAGTATGAACTGAAGTACACTCCATATATGAGCACAGTACTGTGGAAACAAGAGGAGAATGAGTTCATGGAACAGTATCTGTGATTGGCTCTGGTACAAATGCTAACATTTGACTAGTCTGTGGTAATAGACAAACACAGGAAACCCAATCATTTTCTAATTTAGTACAGGATAGAGGGGTAATAAATGATAATAATAATAATAATAATAATAATAATAATAATAATATGAATATGTCTGTAAATAAACACCATATTCATATTTGTCTCCATGTTTATGGAATAACTTCTCGTGTCATCTTGTGATAATAAATAAACAAATCATCGCATTTGTGATTTCATGGAAAAACCCACATTATGCACTTTTGTTTTTTCCACATTTTGTAAATATGAGTGAAGTTTTGTGCAGATGTCCGATGGAAAAGCCACTCCTGAACAACATTTCTCACCGAGCCAGAACTCTCCGCTGGGATCGCCGAACCCTCTGACGTAGTCGTTCCATCCTCTGAAGAAATCCACCGAGCCGTCCTTCCTCCTCTGGAAAACCTGTGAACAGGAAACACACCTGAGATGAACCACGCCTCAGGTCAGAGGTCAAACCCGCCCCCACAGAAGCGTCCGTTACCGTCCATCCTCCGCCGTCCGTGTCCATGTCACAGTAGACCGTCATCACTCCGCCACGTTTGCCCTGAGGGAAGATGTCGACGACGCCGGACGTCCTGATGCCGTTGAGCAGCTCCTGGGAACAGTCGGAGGGGAAGGGGAAGCGCAGGGTCCCTGAGGAAGAGGAGGAAGGACGAAGAACAGAGAAGAAGTTATCAGAGCGTCCGAATGGTTCAACCCAGAGCAGTTTGAGCTCAAGATTTAAAATGTCTTTGAAAATATTTTGAAATTTTGAAAACCAAAGTGTATGTAGGATATAATATATAGAACAGAACAGCAATGGAACAATGTCAACATTTAATGAGTGAAGGAGTCAGAGGTTCAGATGTGACTCTGTTGTAAATGAATGTGGGTCATTTTACACTAGATCCAGCTCAGGGGTCATCTGGACCCACGTATGCATCTAATGCTGTGTTTCCACTACATGGTATCGACTCAACTCGACTCGACCTTTTTGCGTTTCCACTAAAAAAAAGGACCTGGAATCTGGTACCTGGTCCTAGTTTTTGGTGTCACCTCCGCTGAGGTTCCAGGACTGGGGACCAGAAACTAAAAGGTGACGTGTAAACACTGCAGACTAGGGATGGGAAGATTATCCGATACGCATCAATACACCAACACGTGTGCACGATCCCAGTGCACCGGTAGAGAGGCTGAGAGTGAATGAAAAGTTCGGAATGATATCGCTATGCATCGGTTGTTGAATGTTTGTATTGATAAAATTCGATTCGTTCAATAGAATATATTTTTACTTGTGTTACTATTTATTTGGTAAAGTTTTGGTAAAGTTTGTCTTTCCTTCAGACTCACGTTAACGTGTGCTGTGGATTCGTGCATGTGTACACTGTACGCTAACAGTCTGAGCTGCGTGGATGGACTGAGCATGTGCAGATGAATCCTGTACTGTGTGTATGTGAATGTGACACAGAAGGAGAACACATGTGTACTTCTACTATGTCAGCTGTACTGAATACTGCAGTACATACCACAGATACTTCCTTAAACAGTGTCATACATATCTAACAGCACATCCCAGAATACCTTGCGCAGGTGTCTCTTAAAGTGACAGAACCCTTTTCTGTTTTACCTTCATTACAAACACATTACATTACAAATGGATTCAGCGAGGGAGCAAGAAGTTGAGTTAGAAACAAACAGAGAAACGACTGTGGAAACAAAATCCTAACTTTTTCAGCTGACTGAATGTGAGGCATGTGTTCTGAAACTGAACTAAAGACACTTTGTACAAAGTCATGGTTTTATTTGATAAATAAATAATCAAGCTCATTGAATTGTACTGTATATTTTTTTTACCAGAATGAATGTGTTCAATCAGAATGTGCTTAATTGCTCTGTATCGTGATTTGGGTGTGAATTGTTTCGCATCGCATCGTGAGATGCCATACACATATCTTTAATATTTCAGATCGGAGATACTGTATCGAGTTGCGTATCATATCGGCCTTACAACTAAGATTCCCAACCCTACTGCAGAGCACTGATTGGTCAGAGTCGTCTCTGTGACCCACCGTTTTACAAAAAACAGATATGGAAGTTGACAGTAAATATAGCTGTAGGTTAATCCACATGATGACAGTCTGTAAAACTACACCATGGTCGGAGGACCTGGTACCAGAGTCCAGTTGAGCCGGTTCCACGTAGTGGAAACGCGGCATATGGGTTCATGTTCATGTGTTAACAGGGGCTGTTACCGGTGGTGAACTCAGTGGAGACGGGCTCCCTGGAGCGTCCTCCTCCCACCACCTCCAGCTGAACTCGGTACACAGATCCAGGATGAAGTCTGGACAGACTGAACTCCGTCACCGTGGAGTCGACGCTCACTTCCTGTGGACCAGAACCAGGAGGTTGTACATTGTACATCATAGATCGTAGCGTAGATCTGAGTCCTGTACGGTGGTATCCTCACCTTCACCTCTTCTCCCTCCGTCTGGTACGTCAGCCTGTAGCTCCTGAAGGGCGTTGATGGTGGTTTCCATGACAACAGCGCCGTGCGAGGCGTCACGTTGGTGGCCTGGAGGTCACGGGGTCCTTCTCTACCACCACCTGAGAAGAAGAAGAAGAAGAAGAAGAAGAAGATGAAGAAGAAGAAGATGAAGAAGAAGAAGAAAAAGAAGAAGGAGGAGGAGGAGAAGAAAAAGATGAAGATGAAGAAAAAGAAGATGAAGAAAAAGAAGAAAAAAAGAAGGAGGAGGAGAAGAAATATATATGAGACAGTGAAATTTTTATATCATTTTTCTTTTTTGAATTTTAAGAATCTGCTACTAAACAAATATTCATGGTTCATGTAACAGTGACAATATTGATTCTATTCTATTCTATTCTATTCTATTCTATTCTATTCTATTCTATTTTTTTGGTATATTTTGTTCATATAATATGTTAAAATGTGACCAAACATCAGATTGTCAGCATAAACCTGTTTTATTTCACAGTTTTCTCTCAGTTTTCTCCATCTTCTGAACCCCAGTTTAACTCCTGGTTCCAGCTGAGTGCACATTTATGGAACTACAGGAAAAATAGGTTCATTAAAGAATTCAACTGCATTGTTTCTTTTTTTTTCAGGCCTAAAGGTGAATAAACCTACAGATGAAACCCATGTGTCCTGTGTTTGTTCTAAGTGATGCGTGCAGGTCTGTCTGCGTTCTGACCGCTGGTGGTGAAGCTGCTGCTGGACGCTGAACTCTCCAAAGCCCCCAGGACGCTGCTGATGGTCACGCTGTAGGTGGTGGACGGTTCCAGTCCGCTCAGCTGCTGCTCTGCTGCGTTTCCAGACACGGTGATCCTCAGCTCTGAACCTGAACACACAACAGCACAAACCATCAGCGCCTGGACGCCTGGATTCACTCTGCTTTAAAGGCACAGAGCCCACAGTTCACACACTTCTGTTAAACCCATCAGCTGTGAAGTCTGAGGACACAGGATTATGAACTCACTTTGTAGACACCAAGGTCTGCAAAGTCTGTTCACAAGTTTGAGAAATTTTTGAAATATTAAAAATGTGCCTTTCCTTCTAGTGTTCCATATTTTGATGGTTTATAACATGTCAGAGGTTCCAGATATCAGTACAGTTCCTATAGTTCACTGATAGAAGTCTCATATGGCCTTTCATTAGGGTTTGTGACCTTTGACCTTGAGTGACCTTGAAGGGTCAAACTCCACGTTACTAATGTCCAGATCTTCTTCTGCAAAACTACAGGTCGGATTCCCTTCAAATTTTATCTGTATCCTCTTTGGGACAATGTCTACAAAGTCTGTTCTCAGTTTTGACAAAATTTCATTTTTGAATTTTTGACGAATTTTTCCAAATATTAAAAATGTTCCTTTCCTTCTAATGTTCCATATTTTGATGGTTCAAATGGAAAAAAATCTAAATCTGACCAAGTGTATTTTTCTCATTTCTAGTCCAAATATCACATCAGACTTAAAATTAGACATAATCACCTAAAGAGGAAATTTTCAGTGAGATATAAGAACGAAATCTTGAATTAAGAAAAAAAATCTTGAATTAAGAAAAAATATCTTAAAATTAAGCAAAAAAATCTTGAATTAAGCAAAATATCTCTAATTAAGCAAAAAAAAAAATCTTGAAATAAGCAAAAGAAAATCTTGAATTTTGCATAAATATCTTGAAGTAAGCAAAAAAAAAAAAAAATTCTTGAATTAAGCAAAAAAAAAAAATCTTGAATTAAGGAAAAAAAAAATCTGTTAATGGAACAAGTGAAAATTATCTTGTTCAGATTTGTTGAAATCACATTTTCCAGATCTATTGTCTATAAATCAGTTCTATCTGACTGAAAAGTTCCTCTTTAGGTGATTCTGAGTTTAAGTGTGATGAGATATTTGGACTAGAAATGAGAAAACTACACTTGGTCAGTTTTAGATTTTTGCAGTTATAACATGGAAATGGTTCCAGATATCAGTCTAGTTCCTATTGGTCACTGATAGAAGTCATATATGGACTGGGATTGGATGAGTTAAGTTCTCTTCCAGTGAAAGTCCCACCCACTTCTATAGTTAGATTGATCTGCATTCAGAACCACAGGACTGGAACATAGAACAGGACTGGAACACAGGACTGGAACATAGAAACAGAACCAGGACTGGAACACAGAACAGAACCAGGACTGGAACACAGAACAGAACCAGGACTTGAACACAGAACAGAACCAGGACTGGAACACAGAACAGAACCAGGACTGGAACATAGAACAGAACCAGGACTTGAACACAGAACAGAACCAGGACTGGAACATAGAACAGAACCAGGACTTGAACACAGAACAGAACCAGGACTGGAACATAGAACAGAACCAGGACTGGAACACAGAACAGAACCAGGACTGGAACATAGAACAGAACCAGGACTTGAACACAGAACAGAACCAGGACTGGAACATAGAACAGAACCAGGACTGGAACACAGAACAGAACCAGGACTGGAACATAGAACAGAACCAGGACTTGAACACAGAACAGAACCAGGACTGGAACACAGAACAGAACCAGGACTGGAACATAGAACAGAACCAGGACTGGAACACAGAACAGAACCAGGACTGGAACATAGAACAGAACCAGGACTGGAACACAGAACAGAACCAGGACTGGAACACAGAACAGAACCAGAGAACCTCACACATTCAGCTGGTTCTGATCCACACAGAACATGACGCTGACGTACAGGGACACTGGGACTAGTTTTTTGTACAGTCGAGGTGAGTTCTGGAGCCTCTGGAGATGTAAAAATGCGACACTGACGTAGGATTCTCACCTGTTCCTGAACCGTAGACGATGGCGTATTTATCGACGGTGGCCAGGGCCGGACGCCACAACAGTAAGGCCTTGGTGTCGGAGACGTTTATGGCACGAAGATCCGTGGGAGGGTCCGGGACTGGGAGGAGAAGCAGGTTTGAAAACCCATGAATCTACAGAATAACAGTGAGGGTTTGTTCTGTCTGCGTCGGGTTTGTCAACAGTTCCAGGAACAGTTTTGAAACAACACAGAGACCTGAATCCAACCCAGGATGAGACTCCTCTGAGGACACTTAAAGTATGTCCAGAGCCGGTCCAAACCCAGCACCTGCTACACACATCAGCAGTCATGTGGTTCTGGACGTTTATGCAGAACAAACACATGTAGGGTTGGAGTTGGGGCAGAAGAACTGAAACTTTTTCTCCATCGTCTCTCATGTTAACGCCAGGTTTCTGCTTTAGACAATCGAATCTGTTACGAAGTTGCTGTTTTGAAGCGTGGCTGGTAGTGCAGAAGAAAAATAATACAGATACAGAGTCTGAAACATGTTCTTTTAAACAATGAGACATCAGAGTGATGATGAAAACTGTTGAAATTAAATAATCAGGTTGAAGGAAAATGAATAAAATAATCAAAAATTGAAGAAAAACTGGTAAAATAATCAACAAATTGATGAAAAATGCACAAAATAATCAACAAGCCAAACTAAATAATCAATAAATTAAAGAAAAATTAACAAAATAATCAAGAGATAAAAGAAAAATGAACCAGAAAATCAACAAAACAAAACAAAATACACAAATTAAAGAAAACAAAAAGAAATTATCAACAAACCAAACCAAATAATCAACAAATTGAAGAAAATGAAACAAAATAATCAAGAAATTGAGAAAAATTAAGAAAATAATCAACAAACCAAACCAAATAATCAATAAATTGAAGAAAAAGAAACAAAATAATTAAGAAATTGAAAAAAAATTACAAAATAATCAACAAATTGAAGAAAAATTAACAAAATAATCAAATAATTGAAGAAAAACTAACAAAATAATCAACAAAGTCAAGAAAAACTAACAAAATAATCAACAAACCAAACAAAATAATCAACAAATTAAAGAAAAATGAACAAAAAAAATCAACAAAACAAAATGATCAACAAATTGAAACAAACTGAACAAAATAATCAACAAATTGAACGATAAAACAGCAACTTTTTCTTGACCTACATTGTTGATGCCAAATTTCTGCATTACACAATTGCTAACAGTTATTAACTTGTTCCAGTTTTGATTAAATAATAAAAGGACGAAGCCAAAAACACGTGGATTCACGCAGAGAAACTGAAAAATCCAATCCAGTGTAAAAACACAATTCATTCTTTGTGCTTTTGAGGAAATAAAAACCAAACCGACAGGAGGTGAAAGCAGAGACGTGGTCCACTCACGGGTCATGACCAGGTCTTTGATGGGGTCGCTCTCGTCCAATCCGAGGATGGACAGGATGCTGACCTCATAAGACGAACCGGGGGAGAGCTGTGATAGGCTGACGGAGGAGTCCTTAGAGTCCAGAGACACCGACACCGGTTCACCTGAACACAAACAAACAAACAAACAAACAAATGAACAAACAAACAAACATTCAACACCAACCAGGACTCAGTGTAGACCTGGACTAAGACTCAGCACAGTAACCCTGACCCATGTGGTTCTATCAGGTCTAGAGGATGCTGCTTCTGGATGTGATGTGGTTCAAATCCCTTTGGTGGGTGGGGTTGGACCCTTTGGGACTCTTGGTGGGTGGGACTGGACTCTTTCGTAGGTGGGATTGGACCCTTTGGCGGGTGGGGTTGGACCCTTTGGCGGGTGGGACTGGACCCTTTGGTGGGTGGGGTTGGACCCTTTGGTGGGGGGGACTGGACCCTTTGGCGGGGTGGGACTGGACCCTTTGGTGGGTGGGGTTGGACCCTTTGGTGGGGGGGACTGGACTCTTTGGCGGGTGGGACTGGACCCTTTGGTGGGTGGGGTTGGACCCTTTGGAGGGGGGAATGGACCCTTTGGTGGAGGGGATTGGACCCTTTGGTGGGGGGGGCTGGACCCTTTGGTGGGTGGGATTGGACCCTTTGGTGGAGGGGATTGGACCCTTTGGTGGGGGGGACTGGACCCTTTGGTGGGTGGGATTGGACCCTTTGGTGGGGGGGACTGGACCCTTTGGTGGGTGGATTGGACCCTTTGGTGGGGGGGACTGGACCCTTTGGTGGGGGGGACTGGACCCTTTGGTGGCCAATTTTGGCCCACAGGCCCATGGTTTTGGCACCGCTCATTTAAACCCCTGCAAAGCGGCTAAAATAGTGTCAGTCTGTTTGTCCTTCTACCACTAAAATCTAACGGGTTTTTTGCAAATGTTTGTGTTAAATTTGAAGAGAGGCTGTCCAGGTTCTCCTCAGATACTTGCACTGAATGGACAACAGAACGTACAACAGCTAAACACATAAAGTCCGTATGCTACAACTGCTAATGAAGCCCAGATGGTGTTTCCTCACCGTCCTCTGAGTGGGGTGTAGGTGACTTTAAAACCACTGACAGGACTCTTGGTTTGGTCCACGACACCGTCACAGAGTTTTCTGTCACTTGACTGAAGACGATGTTGGACGGAGGTTCCGGGCCTGGACGACAGACAGGATATTAAACATTATAACAAAAGCCCTGACCGACTAAAAGACGGTACAGAGAACACCAAAGTTTGGAAAACAACAAAGAGAAAGAGGAATTTATAACAAACAGTCTGAGGAAAGAAAACAGCAACAGAGAACAGTGATCACAAAGGAGTTAAACAAATCTGAAGGTTATGGTGGACGTTCTGCTACAGACACAGTGTGTACATGATTATTTATTCATCCAGACGTCTGCTATTAGTGCTGTGATGGTTTTTCTGTGTATATATGTACAATGCAAACATATATACAGTATACAACTCATATACAGACATGAACAGGGTCACACTGAAACACAGGCCATGGATCCTGGACAGCAGCAAAAAGGAGACGAGTGGTGGATTTAAGAAAACCTGCAAACAAAGCGTGGCAGGAAGGATTATTAACCCTTTCATGCATGAATTAGAAGAACCATAGTCAAGATTTTTTTTTTCCTGAGTGTTTTTATTCCAATCTTTAAGCCTGAAAAAAAAAAATAATGCAATTAATTTTTTTAATGAATCTATTTTTCATGGAATGTCCACTCAGCTGGACACCATGAGTTTAACTTTAGGTTTAAATGAATCAAAATAAGAAATGTTGAAACTGTGTGAAAACTATGAAATAAAAACATTTTTAAAGCTGCTAATCTGATGTTTTCTCACATTTTAAACATATTCTAATACTAGCTGTTACTTTACGGAGATAATATGAAAAGAAAACTTAAAAAAAAAAAACAACAACAGTTAATTCCACTCAACCTGTTGGTTCAGATCAGGTTTATCCAGAAAAATAAAGGAAAAGTAATGGGATGAATACAGCGTAAATACAGACACTAGTTGCTTTTCCATTGGACATCTGCGCAAAACTTTACCGATATTTACTAAATGTCGAAAAACAGAAGTGCGTAATGTCAGTTTTCCATTAAATCACAAATGCGGTGATTAGTTTCTTTATTTCTGGTGGATGACAAAAGAAGTCATTCCCATAAACATGTCAATGAACATAAATATCAGGTTGTTTTACAGCTATACTCATATTTCTGTCGTAACGCCCTCTAGGTCCTGGAAAATGCTCACATTTCACTGTTGTTTTTGAATCTAGAATGTTCATTACCCCTCTATCCCTCCGACCTAAATTCTAAAATTAAACAAAACCGAACCAAAATGTTATAAATAATGAAAAAATGAACAAAACCAACAAAATTGAGTGAAATAATAAAAAAATGAACAAACCAAACAAAAAATTGAGAAAAAATAATTAAAAAAATGACCAAAACCGAACAATACTTTTATAAAATACTAAAAAAATAACAAAACAAAACAAAAATTGAGTAAAATAATTAAAAAAAGGAACAAAACCGAACAAAATGAGTAAGATACTAAAAAATGAACAAAACCAAACAAAAATTGAGTAAAATAATAAAAATGAACAAAACCAAACAAAAAATTGAGTAAAATAATAAAAAAATGAACAAAACCGAACAATACTTTTATAAAATACTAAAAAAAATAACAAAACAAAACAAAAATTGAGTAAATAATAAAAAAATGAACAAAACCGAACAAGACTTTTATAAAACACTAAAAAAAATAACAAAACAAAACTGAGTAAAATAATAAAAAAAATGAACAAACCGAACAAAAATTGAGTAAAATACTAAAAAATGACAAAACCAAACAAAAAATTGGGTTAAAAAAAAAAAAAAAAAAAAATCAACAAAAACGAACAAAATTTAATAAAATAATGAAAAAAAATGAACAAACCGAACAAAATTTTACAAAATAATAAAAAAAAATGAACAAACCGAACAAAACTTGAGTAAAATAATGAAAACATGAACAAAACCGAACAAAAATTGAGTAAAATAATGAAAAAATGAACAAAACCAAACAAAAAACTTAGTAAAATAATGAAAAAAAAATCAACAAAACCGAACCAAAATTTTATAAAATAATGAAAAATGAACAAAACCAACAAAAATTGAGTAAAATAATTAAAAATTAACAGTCATTCCATAAACATGGTGACGAATGTAAATATGGTGTTGATTTACAGATATACTCATTATTATTCTATATTACCCCTCTATCTTATACTAAATTAAAAAATGACTTAGTTTCCTGGTGTGTCCACACATTCCGACACATGTTAATTTTAAAACTCTTCTTCTTCGCTTGTTGTAACGTCCATCAATCAATATCCGCCATTTCTTTTATTCACGTGACTCTAGTTGCGGAAAATTTTCTTTCCATTGCAGTTTTATGTGATATACCAATTGTGTTGCGCCTGAAAAACCACCTCTTCCCAGCGCAAAAACTTTTAATTGAAAAACAAGACTTTGGGTGAAATAGTTTTTCCATTAGGCAAATTTTTATGCGCAAGTTATATTCGTGCAATTTGAGGGTCAATGGAAAATCAACTACTGATGCATGGAGTCACATTTACTGTAGTCGACATGGGATTAATTGCAAATTTCTTCCAATGTTAAATAAGTCTGTGTAATTTTGACCAATGATATTAATCCTTAGATGTTACTTGATGCTGCATATTTTTTCTACCTTCAGGGGCGTCCTGATATAGAAGGATTTACAAGATATTTATGGGATGTTCAGCATTTATGACTTCCTGTCAGCCATCTTGGTATGAGTAAAAATAAAATAAAATAAATACATGCACTTCCCATGACTGTCCAGTAGGTGTCAGTGTATGTGACGATGCACAAGCGTCCACTGTGTTGGCTGATATGAAACCTAAAACAACCAAACCCATGATATGCAAGAGGACAGCTGGAGAACAGATGAACACTGGAGTGAACACTAGGCATGAAAGGGTTAAAAGGTGAACGCAAACAAACAGATGTGAATTCAACGAGTCTGAAGAGCTGGAGGTGAAGAAACGCATCAGAAGTGTGGAAGGATGGGAGTCACGTTTCTGAAACACGCCTTCATATCATCAACAATTAAAAAACAAAACACCCAGCGATGGGATTAATAGTGAAATCTCCAAATGGAAGTGGAATGTGGAGATGCAGGAGACGACCAGCGTGGTCTTTACCATCTGGGGGGGGGGGGGGGTGGGGGGTGAAGGCGTCAGAGAAGACGGTGATGTTAGTTTATCCTGAATGAGAGAAGATCACAGCAGCAGTGAATGATGGGAGTTAACGGTGGAAGTGACACAAGTACTTCATCATGTTCTCAGGTTTCTGCAAAAAAACCACCTTGAGTTTAAACTGTGCTTTAGTGACATTCTAGTGGTTGTATGAGTTTTACAGGAGCCAGCGGGTCCTGTAGTTCTAACATCACATGTACCTTCAGGTGGAGGTGGAGACAACTGAGTAGTTTCTACTGAGAACATGATCTGGTTTTAACCCAAACCTATGAACCAAACCTAAACCAGGACATAAACACGTATATTCATAAGGCTGGTTTCTGTGAACACACTAATGAAGTGTTGAACATGTTATAAGAACTGATTTTTAGACCACAGATCTGGAAAATCTGATTTCAAGAAATCTTACCAAGATAATTTTCGCTTGTTCCACTGGCAGATTTTGTTTTGGTTTTTTTGTCTTAATTCAAGATATTTTGGCTTAATTCAAGATTTTCTTTTGCTTAATTCAAGATAGTTTTGCTTAATTCAAGATAGTTTTTGCTGAATTCAAGACATTTATTGCTTAATTCAAGATATTTTAGCTTAATTCAAGATTTTTTTGCTGAATTGAAGATATTTTTGCTGAATTGAAGATATTTTTGCTTAATTCCAGATATTTTGGCTTAATTCAAGATTTTTTTTTGCTTAATTCAAGATTTTTTTGCTTAATTCAAGATATTATTTATGAAATCCCATATTATGAAATTTAATGATTTGGTTTATTATAAAATAATGCAAATAATGTATAAAGCCAAATTAAAGTGACCCCTGTCTGTGTACAAAGCTTCTTCTCAACACATGAGTCTAAATATGATTTGCAAGATGTCTGTAAATTTGTCGTACAAAAAGCTAGAAAACAGACTAAAAGCAGATGTATATCTGTTGTTGGAGTTAAACTATGGAATGAGGCCAGTGTGGATTTAAGAATGTGGAGCTCATTTTTGATATTTAAAAAAAATGGTACGTAGGGCAATTTTTGAAGGATACAATAGTTAAGATTTAATAAGTAATAAGTAAATAATTTATTTTCAGCTCTACATTAAATTATCTTTAATTTGTTTGGTTATGTTTTCTATTTTTCTGGTTTAGTTTCACTTTTTTATGTTTTTGTTTGATTGTTTGGTTGTATGCATTGCATTGTTGTTTTTTTGTTGTTTTTTCTGAACTAAATTAGCCAAAATGCTGTGGATGCAAATGCTAATATACAGATTACAAAAAAAAAAACAAAAAACAAAAACAAAACAAAAAACCTATAAACATAAACTGGTCTGCATGTTATTGGCCAAAATCCTAATAGTCAAATTGTGGCACTGCTTAACGGTCTGAGTGTTTATTCCATCGTGCTAATTCCTGTGGTATTTCATGTATCAGTGGGAGATGATGTATTAGTTCACAAACACAACATTGTAAATAGCTGGTCAACATCACGAAAACCAAAAGCACGACTTGTTACGTTGCCAAACAAACATAATACGACATCAGGAACTGTAAACCTTGAGCTTACAGTTTTCAAGAGCAACATCTGAGCTCTTGACATGAACATGGAAAAGGATTAAAAGAAGACGCCGACATTTGCAGTCATACCAACACAAACAACGATTAGTCAACACTGAAATGAATTCAGCACCAGATGTTGTTCTGTGAATGGACTGAAGGTGCAAGGCCAGAAGGAAAGTGCTCTGCAGAGGGTTTACAACATGGACAGTAACGTTGCAGCATTGTACAGCAGAGGCTGATGGTGGTCTGCTGTTACAATGGCTTGTACCTGTGCTGATGACCAGCTTGTGCAGCCTGGACAGAAGGCCGGGACCCTTCCCCAGTAAAGTCACCGTGTAATCGGTCTTAGGGAGCAGGTTCTCAAACTGGTAGAAGCGAGCCGAACCTGGAAGAACTTCTCTGATGGGTTTGTCACTTTCTGTTGGAGGTTTTATGGTCGTACTTTGGATCCGTCCGTTTTCAGGGATTATATTTTCTGTCTCTTCAGTCGGATGATGCTCGTTCTTGTCACCTTCATCGTCTTCCTCCTGATCTTCTTCCCCTTTCTTCACCTTTGGATCTTCATCTTTTCTGTTTTGTTTCCCGGTTACAACAAAGTTCTTGTACTTCCCCTCTGGTGCGTCCCATACCACTGTAAATCCATCAGACGTCCGGTTCGTCACGGCCACATTGTCCAACGGTTTCCTTGAAACATCGGATTCCGTCAGAGGTTTGGAATCTCTGATCCTTGTCCGTATACTTTTACTGTCCAACTCCCTTTCTGAAGTAGAATCAACTCTATCACCTCCCGCCTGGACTCTGTCAGTGTTGTTCTTCATCTGGGTGTGACTTTGTGCTGGTGTTCTCCTCTTTGGGGGTTTGACTGGTTTTGATGGTCTGGCTCCAGTATAGGTAGGACTATGTCTGATAATTGACCTGTTTGGGTTCACACTTCTGTCTGGAGATGTAACGGATCCATCTGGATTTACCCCTGGTCGGATCTACATTACTACTTGGCCTCTCTGGGTCGATATTTGGTCTGTGTAGATCAATACTTGATCTTTCTGGATTTGTCCTTGGTCTGTGTGGAGATGTAATGGATTCATCTGGATCTATATTTGTTCTGTCTACAATTAGTACTTGGTCTATCTGGGTTTATATTTGGTCCTTCTGGGTTTCTAATGTCACTGTTGATGTTCAGTTCATGGATTGTGGCTTCAGAATGAGGTTCTGTGACAAAAGATTCTTCGTCCCTGTTTTTGTTTGACTGGATTCTCCTTTAACTCCATCTTCTAATTGGTTAGCTTGTGTTCTGATGGTTCTTTCATGACCGTCTATCCTAGAATTTATCTTTAACCCTATGTTGTCATCTTCTCCTGACCTAATTTGGACTTCCTGTGCAGGTCTGTGGACGTCTCCTGAAGTTGTATCTTCAATAACATCCATGTTGACATCCTTGCCTGACTGGCTGGTTGGCCTCCTGACATCGATGCCACTGGTCATGTTTAGTTTTCTGGTTGGAAAAGGCTCACGTACGGGAGGTCTCATGTTTACACGGGTTCGGTTTAGGAAAGATCCAGCATAGGGGTGTGGACGACGTGGAAAACCAACTTTAGAATTTGGACGACGGAAGAGAGGACCTCCATTGGCTCTAGTCTGATTTGATTCAGCAGACATTAGAATCGAGGTTCTATCGTCAGTTTTGTCTCCAACCGGACCCGTAGCTTCGACCGGATGTGATTGACTGTCAGTAGGAGGTGATGAAGAAGCTGGGGCCTCATTGGAAGACTTAACATCCTGTGTTTCAGTTTCAGGAATTATGGGTGAAGCAGGATGCACCAACACCCGTGAGTTTGGACGAGTTTGGTTGAGAAAAGCTCCCACTTTTGGAGGAAGTTGACGTAAGTATCCACCGTTCTGAGGAACTGGACGACGAATTAGGAGTCGCCCTCTTTCTGTAAGCATTGTTTTCTGGTTTTGGTCAACTCCAGAGGAACCAGGTGTTGTTGCACCATCATTGTTTCCACTTGAACTCCTCAGACCTGCATTTCCCTCAGTTGAAGAAGTTGATGAAGATGATAACTCATTTGGTGACGTGGGCCTCATCTCTTGCTCTTTTCTGGGAGGGAGGTTTAAAGAAGATGGGGAACGGTGAGGAACTCTAAAGTTTTGATGGGTTTTGTTTTGAAAGAACCCCAGGTTTGGGAGTGGACGGCGGACAAGTCCACCTCTTGGAAGTGTGCGACGGAAAAAAGGTGCCCCACCTTCCTTTGGTGGCGGTGCTTTTCGATCTTCAAGCGGGTGCTACGTCAGTGGTCCTCATGGTTTTATCATGTGTGGTTCGTAGCTTCCAACTGTGTCAGAGTTTTCCGAGGTGGGAGAAGATGATCCTGGGAGCGATGATGATGATGATGATGATGAAGAAGCTGGCAAAGATGTTGACGAATGTGCTGCTGATATAGATGATGAGGAGTTAGCTGAGGATGAGGTGTCAGAAGGTGACGAAGATCCCAATCCTGCTATAGTCCGTGAAGATGATTGTTCAGATCTGGACGACAGTGAAGGAGCTTCAGGTGATGATGATGATGATGATGATGATGATCCTGCTGTTTTTCGTGAAGCTGGTTGTACAGATAACGATGACGAAGGAGCTTCTGGTACTGACATGTCTGAAGGTGACGATGATCCTGGTGTTGTCCATGGTACAGGTAAGGATGACGAAGAAGAATCAGCTGATGACGAGTCTGAAGATGATGATCCTGGCGTTGACAGTGATTCAGGTGTTGTCTCTGAAGATGACTGTACAGAGAAGAAGGATATTGATAAAGGTGATGAGGGAACACTTGATGACGAGGTGTCCGAAGGCGTCATTCCGCCTAAGATCTGCTTGGTCACCCGGTCTGCGTCCACCGACAGGTTGGACGGTTTGGACAGGGTGGACGGAAAACGTTGTGATGTTCATACTTTTGAAAGTGTTCTCCAGGAGCTTATGTAAAGGATCCGAGTCTGCGGTTTCGAGTCCCGTCTCCGTTGACGACAGTTTGGGATCCTGGTTTTCCAGAGTCTCATCTCCTGAACCTCTGTGTGAACCTGTTTTCTTTCCGACCAGCACCGTTCCGTCCTCTTTGCAGCCGCCGCCTCTGTCCTTATGGGGTAATCTGATGTGTGTCACTTTAATTTTGTTCATACATGTCGTCTTGTGGCTTTCACCGGCTCCGATTGGCTCTGAAGACGTCGGATCAGTGTCGCTTCCCCTGCCAACATCTGGTTGCTCTTTGGATTCCGCAGTTGGTTCCTCCTCGGAGCTACTTTGCCTGTTTGTTCCTGAATCTGACCCAAATATTACAGCTGCGTTTTTTTCATGGGTCCTGTCAGTGTTTGAAGCGTCCACACTGGGCTCTGCGCTGTCCGCTGGGACGGAGACACCTGGTTTTGGTTTTTTGGGTACTATCGGTGCCTTTCTCAAAGGGCCCGAGCCAACTTTTCTCCCTCCAGACACAACTCTGCTTGTGTTGAAGCGGAACGAGCCGGGTACAGTCGGCCTCCGGGACAATGCGGGCCTTTCACTGAGGTTGGGCCTGGCGCCATCGCCGCCGCTCGTTGCGGGTTTAGGTCGTCCAATCACGGCGGCCGCCCCCCTCCCGTCCCCTCCCTCCACTGGTGGGTTTCCCTCCTCAGGTGATGACTCTGAGCCTCGGTTTCTGATGCCAACATCTGGTTCAGCCGTGACGTGCACGGTTGGTAAAGAGTCGCCTGAAGAAATGAATGAAGTGAGTGTTTGGAATCAATGAGCCTGTTTACATGACCGTAAAAGTCCAATAACTGGGAGTAATCCGATAATTCTAATTATCCGATAATTCTAATAATCTGATAATTCTAATGATCTGATAATTCTAATAATCAGATAAATATAATAATCAGATAATTATAATAAGGAGATCTGACGAGGATTGATAAAGCAGTAAACCCTGGTTTGGACGTTTTCGTCCATTATTGGATTTCTTCCAGAGTTCGTACATAGTGACGGTAGAATGACACTTCCTGTTACACTGGAAAAAATCTAAATCTTACCAATCTTATATTTTTTAGACAATAGATCTGGAAAATCTGATTTCAAGAAATCTTACCAAGATAATTTTCACTTTTTCCTTTTTTTTTGCTTAATTGAAGTTTTTTTTTTTTTTTTTGCTTAATTGAGGATACTTTTGTTTAATTCAATTTTTTGCTTACTTCAGGATATTTTTGCTTAATTCAAGATATTTTTTGCTTTATTCAAGATATTTTTGCTTAATTTAAGAATTTTTTTTGCTTAATTCAAGATTTTTTTCTTAATTCAAGACTTTTTTTGCTTAATTCAAGATTTTTTTTAGCTTAATTCAATATAGTTTTGCTTAATTCAAGATTTGTTTTGCTTAATTCAAGATTTATGTGCTTACTTCAAGATATTTTTGCTTAATTCAAGAATTTTTTGCTTAATTGGAGATTTTTTTGCTAACTTCAAGATATTTTTGCTTAATTCAAGATTTTTGTGCTTACTTCAAGATATTTTTGCTTAATTCAAGATTTGTTTTGCTTAATTCAAGATGTTTTTGCTTAATTCAACATATTTTTTGGTTGATGCAAGATTTTTTTTGCTTAATTCAAGCAAAAAAATCTACCAATGGAACAAGTGAAAATGATCTTGGTCAAATTTCTTGAAATCAGATTTTACAGACCTATTGTCTATAAATCAGTCCTTATATCTCACTGAAAAGTTCCTCTTTAGGTGATTCTGTCTGATTTTAAGCGTGATGAGATATTTGGACTAGAAATGAGACAAATACACTCGGTCAGATTTAGATTTTTCCAGTGTAAACAAAAGCAAATTAAAGGGTTCCACCTGTCAATCATCACACTATACTACCAATCAAAATTATTAAATGTTTATATAATCAAAAAAATTGTGAATAACAATGCTTTTTTCCATCTACAGTAGAGTATTTAATTTTTGAATGCCTCTGGACATTGGCTTTAATGCTTTTTAATGTCATTCAAGTCCTAAATTTTCACCAAATCTATTGAATGACTTCTAATGCTTGTCAATGACCTGTATAAACCCTGTATCAGATTATACTGTTTATATGATCATTAATAATCTGAAAACGATCGGTGTGTTCATGTAAACAGGCTCAGTGTTAGGGTCATCATGTCTGAATCCACAGCAGACCAGGTCTAACGAGGGAAGAAAAACAGGGTTAATGTTCATCAGATCCAACACTTTACAGGATGTGAAGTGTGGAAGAAACAGACATTAACTGGAAAAAGTGGAGCTGATGAAAACGCTCGTCAACTGAAAAATGAAGCAGTAAATGTGGATGTGAAATACCCTAAAATATCAAGTGATTCGACAATGAATACATCCATTTATCCACATATTTACAGGTATTTACTTCTGCCTGATGTCAAAACTCCAGTCAAAACTATTTCATTTATGTATTTATTTGTTATAATTGCACCTCCGTTCTACTGCTAGTTTTTATCTTACCAGCCGACAGGCCGTAAACTATTGTCGTCCTGCATCAGCGTCTGTTGTCCATTACACAACTGTCAATCGTCTTCTTCTCCGAAACTACTGTACAATTCCGATTGACTTCAAACTTGGTATACAGCTTCTTTATGATGATTTCAACAAAAGTTAGTGAAATTATTTGGATCCAGATCTGATTCTGGATTTGGTGCCACTTTGAAAAATGTCCCCATTATCAGAGATAGGAAGTGGATGGATGCAGTAACTCAGTAAATCTAAATGATCTCCAGTGTAAATGTCTCCAGTCCAGCCCTGATGGGGAGATGACCCAAACATAATGTCCACATGGGGATCAGGATCTTCTTCTGGATCTGGAACTGATGGAAAATTTCACATGGGCTCTTATGGGGAAAACATTTCAATCGTCTTTTTCTCTGAAACTCCAGTTCTGATTGACTTCAGACTTGGTATACAGCTTCTGTATGAGGATGTCAACACAAGGGATTGAAATTATTTGGATCCGGATCTGATTCTGGATTTGGTGCAACTTTGAAAAATTTTTCCATTATAACAGATAGGAAGTGGATTGAATCAGTATCAATGATATCAAGTGTGAATTTGAATTTTGTACAGATCTGATTGGAATATGAGCAAAACATGGACTATTTCTGTAATAGAATAAATACACAGAACTGGGTGAGGATAAATGGATCTGGATACATTTACCTAAGCTTTTCATTTGGCCGCTAAGATACAGGACCATTGGTCCTATTTTTAGTAGTTTTCATTTTTTTCTAAATGCTTAGTTTTAGTATTAATTTTAGTTCAGTGGTCTCTTTTCTCTTCTTCTCTGTCGTCATATTCAAATCAATCCCAGACAGGACTCTGCTGCTTTAGTCTCCATGTTTCCAGGTAGAGTGGGGACCAGAAGACGACTGGAAACCACAAGTGAACACAAGTGACGGAGCACAAAGTGTCGTATGGAGACAGCACAGAAAATTGCTCGAGCGAAATAAATGATTTTCGTATCAATCCAACATTGACAAAAACGAAAACGAAGGGAATTTTATCCATAATTTTTGTCCGAATTAGTTCGTTTTGTAAGCACACAATGCAGTCTCAGTTATGTTGTTTTTTTTTTCTTTTAATTATAGTTTTATTTATTTCAGTTAACAAAAATGTTTTTTCAATTCTAGTTTTCGTCATTTCGTTAGTTTTCATTAATGATAATAACCTTGGCGCCTTCACGGTAGCTCATGGTCAATCGGCCGGTGGGGGTAATAAAATGAATGAGTGGATGAGTTGTTAAGTTAGCTGTTCACATTTCTGCTCTTATATCCGGTTTCCTAAGAACATTATGAATGAGAAAAATTATGAAATATCCATTTGTTTTCACCATTTTCTTCAGAAAACGACTATTTGAAACCGAACCACTCGATCACTTCTCGTTTCACATCCATTTTTACTGCTCTGTTTTCACTTCACATGTATTTTCCTCATTTAACTTCTGCTTCTTCCTCCCGTCGTGGCTCAAAACCTTGCCGTGGAAAGAGAAAAGAACTGGTTTTTGAAGAACCTGCAAAAGGGAAAAGTGAATAAATTCAGTTAATGTTGAACACAGTCACAGGTTACGAACGGCTGAATTCTTCAACGTCTCTGCAGAAAAGAAAATATCACGGCAGA
>NW_021941680.1:40000-99481 GCF_902148855.1 Sphaeramia orbicularis
CACAGCCAAAAAAAAAAAAACAAAAACTAGTATTTTCATAAATTTACTAAAAAAAACTCAGGAGAAAAATTAGACATTATCTGGAGTTGGTCTCCAAGAGCTGTTGGTGGCAGCTAAGTGCTAATGCTAATTGCTAATGCTAATCACTGATGCCAATTGCTCATGCTAATTGTCAAGGGATGATTTGAGCCTCCAGAAGATGTGAGTCGCACATGCGTAGAAGCATTTATCTCTGTCGGCCATCTTTTACAACTTTCTACGGCAGCCTTGCCAGGACAATTCACTGTTGTAAGAGTCAAATTATATAAAAGTACAGAGACTTGACTTTACCTTCAAGGAGTATCTTTCTAGCGATCAGAATTGATTCTGAGAGCCAGTTTCAATGCCTACTTTCTGTTTGTTTCACAGCTGAGAGCCAACCAGTGGACAAACATTTAGATCTAAATCTGGTCAGATTGGAACCTTTGGTGGGCCACATTTGGACCCCGGGCCGCATGTTTGAGACCCCTGCCTTAGCATTAATGATTAGCATTAGCAGGTAGCACATTAGCAGTAGTGAGAGGAGGTCATGGACCAACTCCAGATGGTCATCGCTTCTGTGGTCCAGGAGAACTAAAGTGTATGTAGCTGTTAATTAAACTTTCAGAAATGTTCTGAGCATCCTGAGACAAAACGACTTTGGATCATCAAAATGTTCAAGTTTCTTAAAATGTTCTAATGTTGAGATGTTTCCCTAAGGATCATAACCTTCTCCTGAACTTTAACCACTAAACCCAAACCAGAACCAGAAGCACAGAAGACGCTGTGATCAAGTATCAGGATCATAATCTATAGAAAAATGCATATTGAAGATTTACGAACATTGTCTCATTTTTATCCTTGAATATTGAATTTTATCACTGAACTTTGAAAAGATCCCATTAAATATCCCCTGTTTTCATGGATCCCTAAATCTTGGCTTCAGGACTCAAACAGAAGACATGTTTGTGTGGGGAACATGTGGCTGAACATCCGACTCTAATCTAACGGTGACCTTTGACCCGGTGGATATGGGATCCCAGACCGGTCCAAACCCTCAGATCTGAACCCTGTGAACACGATCCAGACCCACATGGGCCGTCACAGTCCGTAAAACCGAGCCGAGATGCTCCATAAAAAGGTGAAACGCTGACGGAGAGCAGAACGAGACGCATGAAAACCATAAATCACAGCGATTTGTCCAAGTTTCAGCAGAGTCTGAGCCGGTTTTCTCTGCAGAATCTGAAGGTGTTAAATAAAGCAGGTGTTGTTTTCTGAAAATAACGGATCTAAGCGATCTTTTTCTTTTTACAGGAATTCAGCAGAAATAATTTTATTTATTATTTTATGTGTTTTTCTTCATTTTCTTACATATTTTATTATCTATTATCGATGTTGTGGAAGATGACGGTGTTTCCACAGTAACTACGGAGCCTCTGAACGTCCAAATATGGTCATATCTGATGAAAAGATGAAGAACTCAGTGGCAGCTGCTCATCTTTCAGAGGGGAAGCTCATTGTCGGCTTACATCAAAAAAACTGTCAAGTTATTTAAACATAAAATCTGCCCTCCATTCCATTAGCACTGTCTGCCATCATGTGCACCTCGCTAGACAGCTAGTTCACTCCGACCTAGCCAACAGTATGAGTGAGTTAACTATCTATAAAACGATATTAAACTCGTACAAAAAATGATTAACTTTTGTAACTGAAACAAGAAAACGTTGAAATTATGTTAAATTGAAACAAGGAAGTACAATGAGTGTGTTTTATTTACAGTGCAAGAAATGAACAGTTCATTTGGTTTGTGTGATTTCACAGCAGAATGTGTGACGGTATTAAACTGAACTGTGTCAGTGAAGGAGCAGATCTGAAAACAGCTGTCAATCAAACAGGATTCAGCCTTTGGACCCATCCTCCAATCAGCACATGGAAGCTCAGCGTCCGGCCCGGCCGAGCTCCGCCCACAGCTCCATTCACCCTCAGAGACGCTGAGCATCCAGGGGCGGGACAACACGGTGGCATTTATCCAATTACTGTCCAGTTTTGAGTTGTTGAATAAACCAGTTCCACTCAGTCCCATTGAAGTGCATGGACACTGAGCGTCTGTGGACAAATGCACTGAGCAGAGATGGAGGAGAAAACACTGACACGGGAATGGAGGAGAAGTGAACAACATCCAGTCCACTGATCTGGGATCAAACTGATTCTGAACCAACTGGTCTGAGAGATGAACGTGTTCCAACACATTTGGAGTCAATGAAATGAAAACAACTGAACAGATTTGAGCATTTAACTGGAGTCATTTTAGGGGAAGCTGAGCTTCCTGCAGTCTGAGAGATCGCCTCTGGAAGAACTGTATTTGACACCAATTATTGACATGTATTGATCGGATTAGTGGATCAACAGTATTAAACAGTTTAGATCAGTAGATGGTTTTGGTTTTTGAGGGTTAACAGAATAAATACAGGGTTGTAGTTGGTATACAATGATGAAATCTCCTCCTTTTTCATGCATTTTGCTTATTTTCTCATCATTTTAAGGATTTGTTCATTTTTATGCCATATTTCAAGGTTTTTCGATTCATGTTTTCCTTATTTTTCCAGTATTTTGCTCATTTTGTTCTCATTTTACAAGTTTTTGTACATTTTATCCTATGAATCATGGAGGTAAAACTGTATTTGACACCAATTATTGACATGTATTGATCGGATTAGTGGATCAACAGTATTAAACAGTTTAGATCAGTAGATGGTTTGTGTCACCAGTGGAGGTTTGGGTCTTTATGGGTTAATTGGCTTCACATTGTAATTCTTAAGTGTTTTTTTTTTTATTTTCTTCAGCCTGCATTTGTTTCCTGATGCCTTCAGTCTTTAATTTGTCACTGGATCATGTTCAGACGAGGCTAATGAGGTTTATTTATAAAACCCTGAACTGTTCTACTGTGAAACATCAGGATCGGTGACATTACCAGGAAACAGAAAACATGTGATGCTGAGGTCTACAGTTCTCCAGGTTGTTGTTGTTGTTGTGACAGTGTGTTGTCGGTCTGTTGGGCTGGTAAACAGCTCCTGATCAGCATTTTTCTCGTCTCTTTTCTGTTTTTTTCTCTGTGTCGCAGCTGCGGACCGCTGCTGATGTCATCCCTCTGGCAGTCGCCATGTTTTTGACAGTGTTTACACGTCGCCCATAGCAACAAGCATCCCACATGTGCATCGTTTTCCTCTGGAACCTCGGAGCCATCTCTTCATTTACTGCTCCTCTGTTTCTGTTTCTGAGCTGCTCCGTGGATTGAGTCGGATCGGATTCGTCTGTTCCTGCGCTTTGTTATTCCTCAGAAGACATAAAAGAAGGAAACACCAGTCCAACGCTGCTTTCAAACGGTTATTGGGTTGATCCAGCAACTGAATGTGGAGGAATTCTTCTTCTTCTCCTCAGTTGTGGATGTAAACGTTCCTTAAAACTCACTCAAACTTTCCATTAAGACCCAATGTGACTTTTGTTGGTTCTCAAATGAATTTTTCTCTCTATTTCATCTTTTCTAAGTGATTTATCACCATTTATTCTAATATTATCCTTTGAATTTTGCATTTATTTCCATTAAAAATCATCTACTTTCCTATGTGATATTTCCACGGATCATGTAGATCAGGCATCACCAGATGGCGGACCTCGGTCCGGACCCAGACCCAGTGATGGTTCTGTGTGGACCTGTGACCAATGTCTGATAAATTCATGAGAATAGATCATTTTCAAACAGTATTTTTTCTGATGGTGGCGGCTTTAGACAGCAGGTGCTGCTTCTCCAATTAATACGACAATAGCTTCACACAGATGAGCCAATCAAATCACTTGTTTAATATTATTTATTCTGTTGTTGTGTTTTGTTTTTTCTCCTCTTTTTTGTGTTTAATAGATCTGTAGGTTTGTTGTATACTTTTTTGTGTGTGTCTGTGTGGTTCCTTATGTCTAAGTACATGTTTATGAAAATGTATAATTTAAAAAAAAAAAACAAAAAAAAAAACAAAACAGAAAAACAGGAAAAACAACAGCCACTAAAATCACATTGGGTTCTTCTGGGTTAATCTGACCAATAGTTTGGTTGGGGAAAATGTTTGAAGAAATCGCTAACGAAGACAACGATAAAGACGATGATGACGAACATAGCGTAGATAAAAACCCTGATTCCACTTTTCATCCCTTCCTGTTCTCCATTTTACGCCCCCTTTGACGCTTCTCCATCACTAACTTCCTTCTACTCCTTCCTCTTCTGGACGGCTTTATCTAATTCCTGGGTGGCTCTGTCTAATTCCTGGGGTTGCTCACATTCAGACTCCTCACGTTAATCCCCTGATGACGTCACCTCGGGGGCAGATCGGCGTCCAGTTGCACTTAGAAACATGCGGCGGCGTTCGCGGTTACTGTGTGGGAAAACATGATTTGGATTCATTCGGGAAAAATGTGTGTGTGTGTGTGTGTGTGTGTGTGTGGTTGTGTGTTGTAATCTGCTTTCTTTTCATCTCGGTGACAGTTTTGATTTTGACTGATTTAGAAAGTGAGGGGTAAGAGTGTTCCCTTTGTTCGACGGCCCACTCTCTCCTCAACAAATACCAACGCAATTAGTAATTTTCCACTTGTTTAATGCCTTCTGCTGCAGATTGATCGCACATGTCTGCACTGACACCGCTCCCATGAACCAGTGGAGTCCAGGTTAGTGGTTTATGTGGTTTTGTTCTTCCTCATTAAACCAAACACAGAGTGTATCTGACAGTGAGACAACGGAGCAGAGGATTAACCCATTAAGAGTTGAGTGATTAAGTGGCGGTCATGATGTCTAATACAAATTACATTTACACATCTCTAAATGACGTCTGGGAAATAAATAGAATAAGATTAAAAAACTTTATTAGTGTTTTTCTGTAACTTACTGGAGGGTTACATGATGTGATTTAAATAGGGATGGGAATTTGAGAACCAGTTCTTTTTGAGAACCGGATCCCGGTAGTTCGATTCCTTGGAATCGTTTGCCTGCTTAACGATTCTGCTTATCAATTCCGCCTTCATTGCGCATGCACGATGACGTCACGCGTACGCTGCATTGTTTCGGTCAGACTGTACAGTGTATGGATGTGTGTGTGTGTGTGTATATATATATATATATATATATATATATATATATATATATATATATATATGTATTTTTATTTTTATTTTTTTTGTTGTCTATTGTCTTCGTTCTTGTCTATTGTCTTCTATCAGTTTTTTGGGTTTTTTGTTTTTTTTTTTTCCCTCGTGGCTATTCTTTTTTTTTTTATTGTTTTGGTTTTTGCTTATTGTTTGTTTTTTCCTCTGGTGACTTGTAGTTTCCTGTTGTTGTGATTTTGTAAGTAAAAATAAAAATGATTAATGATTTTTTTTTTTTTTTTTTAAGTTACAATTTAAAACATTTTCTTTCTCGATTTCACAAAGGTAAAATCACTGATGATGTCATTAAAAGATATGCTACACAACTTATGGCTTTATATGCACATGATGATAAGAACAGACAGTTGTTCTTCAGACATAGTTGGTCTCAGTTCATTTTTTATGCTCTTTATCTGTGAAAATGATCTTTATCCTGAACTATTTGTCGTCCTCAGACATAGTAACAGTGGTCGTATTTCTCCCACATTAAGGAAAACTAAATAAATCTGGTCTGGAAAACAAAGGGGTGAGACAAAGACAAAGGGGTGAGAGCTAATAAACTATGCTTCTCACCCCTTTTTGAATATGACTTTCTTTTTTGTGTGTGTGTGTATTATTATTTTTTGCTTCCTTGAATTTTCATTTCTATACTATGTTGTACAAAGAAGTCAAATAGTAGCAATCCTGAAGCTTGTACCATTTCCATATTTGGAATAAATCAATTATAAAAAACAAAACAAAAAAAACATTTGATTCTGGAAAAAAAGGGCAAAAGGATGTATTCACAGCATATTTTCTGACGCTTTATGGTCAAAATAAAAAAAAAAAAAAAACTCCAGGTGGACCATTTTAAGATTAGAAGTTAAAGGGTTAAACACAATTAAATCCACTATAATTCCATAGATTATATATATTCTACTGACACAAGGAACACTGTTACTAAATATTACACATCACCTAGAATTCAGCTATCTAGTCAACGCAACTATAGATGATTAATTTGTGAAATTTTAATATTAAGACATTACATAAAAAAAATTCTGGAATTTCTTCAGACCTCTGCAGACGGTGAGGCCGTCAGCTGTAGTGTATTTAACTTGTAAATAAATGTGTCGCTGGGTTTCATTAACATCCACTGCAGAAGTTTTAAAACAGTCCCAGTTACACTTCCTCCTAAACGGTCACTTATTGCTGTGACTATTTCCTGACATGAGAAGATGAGGTGTTTGTTTTCCACGTGGGATCAGAACATGACTCAAAAGTGTCCGAAAAAACACCCAACATGTTCTCAATCATTTCAGCTTTTCTTCTCCACTCGCTCCGATTCTGAACCGTTTATTATAAAACAGATTCTGAAGAAAAAAAACACATGGACTTAATGCGATGCCGAAGCGCCCCTCGGCCTTCTGGGTAACCGTGGCGTCACCCTGCGTGCCTCCGTCTACATCAGCTGTTCTCGGGGCTCGGTGTTTTGGCGGTCGGCGTTTGTTGATCCGCGAACACAAACAGTTTAGAACATAAAACATAATGACCTTCACAAACTCTAATGGAACACGTGTGTGGAACGTTAAACGCACATTATTCAACCTTTGGATCCAGACGCCGACACTGGAGACGATGTTGACGCTGGAGTCGACCCCCCCCCCCGACCTGCAGTTTGTTTCATATGTGTGTGTTTGTGTTACATAAAACAAACCTAATGTGTTTGTTATGAACAGAATGACAGCGTTTCTGATGTTTCAACTCCTTTTACAGACAATAAATACTGACCAATAAACAATACAAAACACAACATGTGACAAAACACAACATGTGACAAAACACAACATGTGACAAAATAAACATTTAACTAAACATGTGACAAAACACAGCCCAGATCAGGAACTGCTGTCTGCATCTGTGTATATTTGTGTGTATAGTTCTGTATATCTGTGTATATGTCTGTATAGTTCCGTATATCTGTGTAAATTTGATTATATCTGTGTATATTTGTGTATGTCTTTGTATATGTGTGTATATTTCTGTACATCTGTGTATATTTGTGCATATTTGTATGTATATCTGTGTATAATTGTGTATATTTCTAAGTATATTTGTAAGCATATTTGTGTATATTTATATGTATATTTGTATGTATATTTGCGTATATTTGCATATATTTCTAAGTACATTTGTGCATATCTGTGTATATTTGTGTACATCTTTGTATATGTCTGCATAATTCTGTACATCTGTGTATATTTGTGTGTATGTGTCTGTATATCTGTGTGTAATTGTGTATATTTCTAAGTATATTTGTAAGCATATTTAAGTATATTTATATGTATATCTGTGTATATTTGTGTATATTTGTATGTATATTTGTGTATATTGTGTATATTTGTAAGTATATTTGTGTATATCTGTGTATAGATGTATGTCTATGTGTATATATTTGTGTATATTTGTATTTATATGTGTGTATATTTCTCTATATATTTGCATGTATATATGTATTTATATGGGTGTATATTTGTGTTTATGTGTGTATATTTGCATATATTTGTGTGAATATATGTATGTATATGTGAGTATATTTGTGTAAATATGCATTTATATTTGTGTATATTTGTATGTATATTTGTGTGTGTGTGTATATATATATATATATATATATATATATATATATATATATATATATATGTGTGTGTGTGTGTGTGTGTGTGTGTGTATGTTTGTGTATACATGTACTTATATGTGCGTATATTTGCATATATTTGTGTTTATTTGTATTTATATGTTTGTGTGTATATATGTGTGTGTATATGTGCGTACCTGGCTGCTGAAGGTGATGTGGTAGGTGTCGTACTGGACCGGTGGTGGAGACCAAACCAGAGTAACAGAGGTTTCTGTTACGTCCCGTGTCTTTAACTGTGAAACTCCAGACATCACTGAAAAAACAAAGACAGTTTGTTCATATTTCTATTTTTATAATGCACTGTTGTTTTCAGTTTTTTCTAGAATCAGCTGTTTTTATCATCACTGTTTCACATGTTCTGTCCATGAGGCGTCACATCAGTACATTTGGATACGATAAAACTATGAACTATAATGTGACATCTGTTAGTATAGTTTTAATCCCAGACCCTGTTAGAAAAAAAACCCCTGGATTCAACGAGTCCACAGACTTTAGTCCATTTGTGTCTGAGTATGAGGATAATGATATCTAAAATAACTCTTACATTCACAACGATCACCAGAGACACGTCAGGGGTTAAAGGGTTAAAGGGTCAGGACCAGTTTAAAGGTGGAACAGGTCTGTTTGTGTTCAGACCTTTCACAGCTGAATCCACATGGATCTGACTCAGATTAAACTGGTCCTCATGGTCCCACTGGATCAGACCCTGGGTTTGGATCTCAGGGAAAGTTGTTCTGTCTGTCGTCTGTTTTTCTTTCTCGTCCGACTGAAGCGGTGGAACATAAAGCAGCAGGACTCCGACAGTGAAGACTGAACGCTCTTCATCCCACTGAGGATGAGGAGGATGATGATGGATGTTTCAGCGTTTGACGCCATCTTTATGGCATCAGCGCAACGATCTGCCGCCGTTAAACCAGACAGTTCAATGTTTATGTCGTTAGTTTTTGATCCAGGAGAGTTTAGATCTAAGTAGAAACGTCTTTAACCCTCCAGTGTCTTTTATCTATCTATCTATCTATCTATCTATCTATCTATCTATCTATCTATCTATCTATCTATCTATCTATCTAGTATTTCATCAACTTAAACCAAAAACACAAATACTCAGTAACTGTCACATTTTTACTCTTTAAATGCCATGTTTCTAATGGAAACAAACTACATTTTTTGATGCAAAAACTCAAAAAAACATTGTTCTTTTTTGTTTTTTTTTCCAATATTCTACATAAAAATAGCATTAGTTTTTTTTCTCTCATCCTGGCATATGTCATAGTTTAACACCAAAATTGGTTCATATTCATTATTATTTTTTGTGCTAGGTCAAATGTGTCAGTGTGCATTTTGTCATTTTGTACTTAGTTGGTAGAATGGTGAGGATTTTAGTGGATGGGTCAGAATTTTAAAAATCAGGCAAAAATGATCAACTTCTGAATTCTGACCTAAAACTAATTGTGAAAAATAATATGACCTTTAACAACATGAATGGTAAACTGTGCATAATGTGCTCACCTGGATACTGGAAGGTTAAGTCATTTTATACTTTTGTCGTTAATATTTAAGTGAAATAAGGAGTAAAATAACATCATTTAAATTATTAATCTGCAAATATATGTGGAACATATTCTGTTAAATTGTGGTTTTTAAACTCTAAAATGACACTAGAGTTAACAGATCTGTGTTATTTATGCAAATAACAGACAAAAAATAAACAACTGGAAGAGGAAACAAGTGGAAATATTAGTTTTACAATTCTTCTTTCAGTAAAAAAAATATGTATTTGATCAATTTCCTTTTTTTCAGGAGAAATTTCAACACAATCGATTACAAATAAGCAACTGTTGAAGACACTAAACTTCAAACTAAAATGATTTGTTAAGAGATAAAGGTTCTGCATGAATGTTTGAGTGAATCCATAAGATAAACTATGAGAAGGTTGGAATTCTGGGTAAGTTTTTATGCAAAGATGTGATTTTTTTGGGCATTCCTTACTCTAAATATCCACCTCCATTAACAGTAAAGGTTTGAGATGACAGATTCTTTTATTCTTGTTTGTAATGGTCTTCTGGCCTCTGACTGGACGTCTACCTCCACACAGTGAACTCATACTCACTAATAACTCACTGATTTTTTTAAGATCCTCATAAAATTAATGCTGAAAACCCCACTGCTGAGTGGGTCGTTGGCTGCATGATGTCATGTTCCACTGGGTCAATTACCCAAACGCAGCCTGGAAACACGCTCGCTTCCATTTACAACCACAAAACATACGTCAGACGTTAGCGGGACAAAATGAAACTCAGGTTTTTACGACAGTAGATGGCCCAGTTTTTCATTCTAGTGCGAACAGGAGTCACTTCTGATCTGGTCCAGTTCCACATGTGGTTCTGATTCAGATCCGGGTCAGATTTGACCTCAGATTCAACAGTTAGAATGAATGAACCTGTTCATTCCATGTAATTAGTGTTCATGTTCACCTATTTAAGTTCCAAAGCGTAGAACTGAAGAACCACAAGGACAAAAGTAATGAATGACGCCTCATTTGAAAGAGAAGAACTTCCAGTTTCAGAATATGTTTAATGTAATTCTTATTTAAGAATATAATTAATAATGTAAAGGACCAGACATGTGATGTCATGACACCAAACAGGAAGTCCTTTTAACTAATTCTGTTTTGATGTTCAGGAATTCTGTAAAATAAACATAAATATTCAATTACAGAGAATCTAAGCTTTTTAATAAGGTGAATAAATTTAGTTCTGCATATGGCAATCAAAATGATTTTATATGCACTCTTCTCTTTTATTTTAAATATCAAAGAAATAAATAATCTATTTAAAGTTCTATATTTTACATTATTTAGTGTGAATATTTTCTGAGTTTTGGACCAAACAAGATATTTAAGGACAACATCTTAGCTTCTGAAACACTCTTTCATCATTTTCTTCTTTCATATTATTTGGAGTAAATTATTAATTGACTATGTAATGGTGTGTAATAGCATGTAATATAATAACCGAATAATAAATAGAATTTCCATTAAAAAAAGAGACACCTCCCACCCCTTCAACAAACTGTTTTCCCTCCTGCCCTCAGGGAAACGCTTCCCGAGCCTGAGGCGCAAAACTGCCAGATTTTTTAAATGGTTTTTATCCAACAGCCATAAGACTGCTGAACAAAAGCTGACGGGGTGAAGTGAAATACTAAATGTGCAATAATAGGTGCAATAGTGACCCCTCCATCGTGCAATATTTCCTTTTTATCTTTACTAACTATTTATTTATTTATTTTAGTGCAGTTTTTAATATTTTATCGTATATATGGGCCAGTGGCGGCTGCTGGTCTTTCAGACAGGGGAAGCTCACTGTCGGCTTACATCAAAAAAATTGTCAAGTTATTTAAACATAAATTCGGCCCTCCGTTCCTTGTGATTTGTATATTTGTGTATTTACAGTGCAAGAAATGAACAAGTAATTTGGTAGTGGCTTTTCTGATTTCACAGCAGAATGTGTGACGTATTAAACTGAACTGTGTCAGTGAAGGAGCAGATCTGAAAACAGCTGTCAATCAAACCAGATTCAGCCTTTGGACCCATCCTCCAATCAGCACACGGAAGCTCAGTGTCTGGCCCGGCTGAGCTCCGCCCACAGCTCCATTCACCCCTAGAGATGCTGAGCGCCCAGGGGCGGGACAACATGGTGTCATTTATCCAATTATCGTCCAGTTTAGAGTCAGTTTCCAGCAGTTCCACTCAGTCCCATTGAAGTGCATGGACGCTGAGCGTCTACGACAAATGCACTGAGCAGAGATGGAATGAACAAACACAGACACGGGAATGGAGGAGAAGTGAACAACATCCAGTCCACTGATCTGGGATCAGACTGATTCTGAACCAACTGGTCTGAGAGATGAACGTGTTCCAACACATTTGGAGTCAATGAAATGAAAACAACTGAACAGATTTGAGCATTTAACTGGAGTCATTTTAGGAGAAGCTGAGCTTCCACTGCAGTCTGACAGAAAACACCTCTGATATGGGCTGCTTTTAGTTGGTGTTTTTAGGATTTTTTTCTGTGTTTTTATTGCGCATGTTGCTATTTTGTTCTGCAACAGCATCTGGAATGTTCTTATTGAATGACAATTAATAAATCTGAATTTGAATCTGAATCCAGAACCCAGACCAGTTCAGAACCACTGGTCTCCATGGTAGCTCTATCTGAACTGAGCTCAGGACTTTTTCTTCCCAAACTGCTCAGTTGGACGTAAACCCTTGGTCTCTTTGCACAAACTGTCGCTTTAATCCTAAGTGTAATTTTAACACTTCATCTCGGAGCTGCAGTGTGTGAAAATAAAACTTTGTGACATGTTGATTATTTTTGCTCCGTCTAAAGGCTAAATAAACACGTCCTCCCTGATGATGAAAATCCACTCTGTTGAAAGAAAAGGATTAACTGGCAGAATGTTGGACCAAAAAGACCCAGATTGAACAGGTCATGGATGTGAGAACAGGTGATGGAGTCGTGGTTCCAGGGTTTTGGACCGACCACATCCTTCACTGCTGCCGTGGTAAAACACTTAGGGCTCCTTCACATCTGCAGTCTGTCAGGAAACCATTACACCGAGCGCTGATGAGGTTTTATGAGCGCCGGCTTTGGACTCGGATTCGCTCTGTAATGAAACAGTTCCGTCACTGTGATCGCGGTGGCGGTTACCTAGCAACCGTGGTGCTGACGACGACGACGACAAGCACAACAAACAAGATGTTACAAAGACGCGACTGACTGACGGAAAAAGAGAGAGGAAACCTCGTCGGACGAGGGAACGAGGGAAGGTAAAGGCCAAACACATCCTGATGGAAGAGTTAAAACATTCACCGACTGTAAGATTTCACTGAACTTGAAGTGTCAACGCAACAAACACGAGTGTTTGACTCTGATGGAAAACAGAAATGCACTGTTAAAGAGTTGGATTCTATCTGTCATACACAGCAACATGAATACACAGGGAAAAACCGAGTGTCAGTTTAACTCTGTTTCAGATAACATTTGGTCCCACTCAGAATTAGAGTAAAATTTATTCTATGGCCAGTGTCAAATATTCAGAGTTAATTCTACTCAATTCAGTGTCAAAATGTTTGACTGTTTACCTCCAGGACTAGGGGTGTAAGAAAATATCTGTTCTGCAATATATTGCGATATTTCATCTCACGATACTGTATCGATATTAAAAAGTACTGTATTGATATTTTTAGGTATTTATTCAAATGCAGATATTGTGGAGGTTTGTTTTTGCTTTATGTTTTTCTTTATTGTTTATATCTTATTTATTATTATTTAACACTGTTTTACTAAATAATGGTTATTTGAAGCATCCTAAAAGCACTTTTCACTGTCTGAGAGGCAGATGGTAGTGCCTTTGTTGGGATCGCACAAAAATAATGTTATATTCCCCTCAAGGTTTGTTTTTTTTTTCTATATGTGTTTTCTTTTTCTGTGCTACTTTTATGTTAACGGTTGCCTTTTGTACTTGATTATCTTAATATTAAATGTACATGTGCACTGTTGGGCTCTTTTTTTTTTTTCTCTTGTTTCCTTAAAGTGTGGTTGGCTACATGTACAGGCTTATTCATATCATTTTTACTATTCATTTTTCCATTCCATCCATGTTTTAATTTACTTAAACTACCCTTTTCTTTTTTCTCTCTCTCTCCTCTTTTTAATGATCATTATTGATACCTTTTTTTTTCTTTTACAAAAAAGAGAACAGTGTACTTTGTATGATTGATGTCTTGTAAAATATCTTATATGACTGTTCAGAATAAACAATTGAATAAAAAAAATAAATACTGTTTTGAGGTCAATTTATAACAAAAATCGAACATTTGAGCAGGATCTTAAACTGTAATGTCTGTAAAATATGATTTCAGTTTGAACACAGGAACATCTTGTGATATAACATTAGATCCTGTTCTGATCAAATAAAAATGTTTAGTATTTGTGCAGATTTCTGCTGTAAATCAATTCTTCCAGGGAATAATCTTTAAAAAAAAATGTAAAAATTGCCTTTTTAACAGTATCGTGATATATCATATTGTGACTGCAGCATTGTGATTTGTATCGTACTGCCAGATTCTGGCCTACACACGCCTCTATCTGGGACCTGCTGTTGGACTCACCCATGTCACAGTTGGCTCCGGTCTTCCCCTCCTCACATTGGCTGCAGTCCGGTCCGGTGAAGCCCCGCCTACAGACACACCTCCCTTTGACGCACCGCCCCTTGTTGCTGCAGTTGTTCGGGCAGCCTTTAGCGGCGCAGTCCGGTCCGGCGAAGCCCGCCTCGCAAACGCACTGTCCGTTAACGCAGCGCCCCCGGCCGTTGCAGTTTCCAGGGCAGGAGATCTCGGAGCAGTCGAGACCGGAGAATCCGACGTCACAAACGCACTGTCCGTTGACGCAGCGCCCCCTGTCGTTGCAGTTCCCGGGACAGGTTTGTTCGGAGCAGCTCGGTCCGGTAAAACCGCTATCACAGACGCATCTACCGTTGACGCATCGTCCCCGGTCGCTGCAGTTGTCGGGGCAGGACCGCTTGGAGCAGTCTGGACCGGCGAATCCAGGATTACACACACACTGTCCGTTCACACAGCGCCCCCTGTCGTTGCAGTTCCCGGGACAGGTTTGTTCGGAGCAGCTCGGTCCGGTAAAACCGCTGTCGCAGACGCATCTACCGTTGACGCATCGTCCGCGGTCGTTGCAGTTGTCGGGACAGGCCGTTTGCGAACAGTCGGGTCCGGTGAAGCCGGGATCGCACACACACTGTCCGTTGACGCAGCGGCCGTTGTCGTTGCAGTTTCCGGGACAGTTGGACTCGCTGCAGTCCGGTCCGCTGAAGCCGGCGAAGCAAACGCACTTCCCGTCCACGCAGCGGCCCTGATCGCTGCACTCGTTGGGACATTCGCCAACGTTGATGGAGCATCCGGCACCTGAGGAAGACGACAGAGAAGAGTTTAGAACAGGGCTGCCAAACTCATTTTCTTTCGGGGGCCACATTCAGCCCAATTTCATCTGAAGTGGGCCGGACCAGTAAAAAAAAATAGCATGATAGCCAATAAATAATGACAACTCCAAACTGTTTTAGTGCAAAAAATAACATTCAGTTCTGCCAATATTTACATTTACAAACTACTCAAACAAAAAGGATGTGAATAACCAGAAAAAAATGGCATTTGTTCAGAAATATAAGTACAATTTTATCAATATTCTGCCTCAACTTATCATTTATACAAACGCATTACAGATCAGATCTACAAAGGCACAAAACAGTTAGTAACAGGCAGAATATTGTTAAAATTGAACTTAATTCTCTTTAGACATTTCAGGTTGTTCATATTTGTTCAATTTATTCACATTTTATTGTTAAGGGATAGTTTGTGAACGTAAACATTGTCATAATTTCATGTTTTTACACTAAATCAAAGAGATAAATTGGTGTTGTCATTATTTATAGGTTACTATGATATTATTTTTTAGTTTGATGCCCTAACTTGCACTTTGCAAATTCATCCCGTGGGCCGGATTGGAACCTTTGCAGGGCCAGGCTCGGTCCCCGGGCCGCATGTTTGACACCTGTGGTTTAGAAGTAGGGGTCAGTCAGTCGAAGCAGCGACAGAGCACGGACCGAAGAAGAAGACGTGGTTTGATCTGGTTTTTATTGTTTACAGACGACGTGATGTGGGTTTTCAGAGGTTCTGTTCGGGTTTTAAATTTTTTTTTTTTTAACTTATATTTTGTTGTTTAATTTTTGAGATTTTCCAACACAAACATTTAGAACATAGAGTTAGTTGTCGTCCTGTATATTGTCCACTTTTTCCATCGATCTTCGCATGTTTCTTGCTGTAGTCGTACAATAAAAGTCACTCCATGTTGTGAATTTCTTCCACAATGTCTCTCCAATTATTTAGGGTAGGGGGGGTCCTGTAGGGGGGTCCTCTTTACACCATTTTCGTGTGATGGCTTTTTTAGACGCTACAAAGAGGATTTTGATCAAATATTTATTCTTTTCTTGTTAAATGGTCCGATTATTTTTGGCAAATTTGTTTTAGGTCAGAATTCAAAAATTGTTTTAAAAATTCTGATCCATCCACTAAAACCATCCCATAATAAACAGTGTTAAAGTCCTACACTAACACCCTTCTACCAAATGAGTACAAAATACACAGACACATTTTATCATTTAACATTTGACCTAGAACCAAAAATAATAAAGGATATGAACTAATGTTAGTGTTAATCACTGACAGATAACAGGCTGCAGGAAATCCAGTTTTTATTTAGTAAATTGAAGAAAAAGTTGCATAAAAAATATGGTTTGTTTCCATTAAAAATAGGCATTTGTAGAGGCCAATAATGTAATAACAACTGATAATGTAATAACGGCCGATAACTTAATAAATTTGCCATTTTTGAAATATAATAGACCAATAATGTAATAAAAGTCCTGAACCGATAACGTGCTAACTTTTGGCCAATAATGTAATAACTTATTATGTTATTGGGAGAGAGACACAGAGACAGTCTGTGTTTTCACAGTTACATCCAATAATAAAAAGTTAAATAAAGTGATATTAGTATATTATTACGTTATTGGCTCAGTTATTACATTTGAAAATATTTTTTTTTAACCAAACAAGTAATGTAATAACCAGCCAATAATGTAATAAGTTATTACGTTATTGGCCAAAAGTTATTACATTATCTGTACAGGACTTTTATTACGTTATTGGTTTGTTAGATTTTAAAAATGGCAAATTGATTACATTATCGGCCGTTATTACATTATCGGCCGTTATTACATTATTGGCTTCTACAGGATTTAAAGGGTTAAAAACAGTTATTGCGTTGTTGGTATTTTTGTTTTGTTTGGCTGAAGTTGAGGAAATACAGTTTGTTTTTAACTTTTTTTTTTTTGTCTAAAAGTATAGTGACGTTACCACCCCACAGTGGAGGTTACGCTCTTTTGTTGATTCGAAGGTGGTCTGTGGGCGGGGCACCGGAGCGTTAACCCGGTCCGGTGGGATCAGTGTCTGGATCTAAATCGGATCGTTGGGTCGTTAAAGCCCTGGTTGGTTTCCACTGAAAACAGACTGGACCAGTTAGAGCTGGGTTTATTTGGTGCGATGCGGACTAACCCAGGGGCGGTGAGTCTTTGTTTGGAACGCTCGGCCCTGGATGTGTGTGTTTGTGTTGCTGCTGTTGTTGTCGTGGAGGGGAGGGCCTGTGAGGGAGGGGCCGGGAATGACATCATCACATCGGCTTAGCTCATGCCTCTCCGGCTGCCAGCTGGGAATGTGATCGGTCCTGAGGTCAGCGCCGCGTTCTGGAGGATGGTTCTGATCCAAGGAGTGGACCCACATCGGTCAGAACCCTTTAACCCCCCACCCCCACCCCCACCCCACCGCCGCCGCCAAGTTCCCACCGAGCGTCTGTTTATCAGCGTCACGTGGACGAAACTGATAAAACTGGACGGTTTCACTTAACGTTTGAGGGACAGTTCAGATGTTTTTATTCTGAGTCAGTGTTTGACCTACAGCAGAGTTTCCCAAATGAACTAAAATAATCTACTTTATTTCTCCTGTGGAACCGAACGTACAAAAATACACCATGAACTCCCCAAATGTCAACACTTTTACTGACCGTTCTACCATCAAACATGTCTTTAACCCTCTGGTATCTGGGTGAGCATATTATGCACACTGAGCATTTCATATTATTTAAAACCACAAATAATCATGTGGTTTTGTCCATTTTGAACTAAAAATCTACATTTCAACAGTAAAAAAAACACTGTTCTGATGTTTTGTGTTCATTTTCATCCCACTGCAGGTCTTTAACCCTTTGGTATCCAGGTGAGTGAATTATGCACATTTTACACTTCATGTTACAAAATATATTATTTTTCACAGTTTGTTTTAGGTCAGAATTAACCCTGTAAAGCCAAATCCATTAAATCATTGACACAATCATTGAAACTGGAGCCTTTAGTGGTCCTTCTGAACAACCAAAAATTTTTGTTTTTTTTTTAAATGTCAATTTCCATGATATTGAGGGTGAAAAAGTCTTTTTTTGTGTTTTTTGCATCCAAAACTATGAACTTTGAACAAACTATGGTTTGTTTACATCACAAACATGAAATTTAAAGGGTTAAAAAATATGACAGTAATTGAGTATTTTTGTTTATGACTCAAGTTGATGAAATACAAAAAAAATAAAAATAAAAACAAAGTGTGTGAAAAACATTCTGACGTTACCACCCCACTGTGCAGATGATGTGTTTTTATTGGTTAGAGGACCTCTGTGGGCGGGACACCGAAGGGTTAAACCTCCTTTTACATCTTATTCAGTGTTTTCCATAGTTTTCTCTGACTTTTCTGCTTTTCACATAGTTTTAGTGACGTCATGTATAAACTCACATATCATGTTACTGTTTAAAACTGATAATTGGCGACATAATTATTTGACAGAAGTGAAACAAAGCAGAAGTCGAATGACAGTGGATTTTTAAAGACTGACGTAATAACACGAGCTTCCACCAAGAAAGAGTCAATTATTGATAAATCAGTCGATTGCAACACTATTGGAACTGTGAGACCTAACACGAAATATCCAAGTCAAAGTCATAAACACCTGAATGAATGAAGTGTCAAACTATCTGATGTGATTTTTTTTTTTTTTTTAACTTTTATTTTTGAGAAACAGATGCATTTAAATCCACACTTTGCCAACAGTATTAGTCAGGACTGAAGTGAAGAAAAAGGATGAAGAGAAGTGATTCTAGGACCAGACGTTTACGTTAGAATTAGACAAAAAGACCAGATGGTTAATTAGTTACTGCTACTTTTTGTGTTTTTTCTTTTTCCACAAAGCAATGTTTAAGAAAATAAGACAGAAATTCACATGTCTGTCTATAAAACAGTAGTAAAATGATTTCAGAAAGTCAGAATAATATTGATGTGAAATGTCAGTTTGTCTGTTTCTGCTACTTTTGTAGGAGTTCGCAAATGAATTTTTCTGTCTATTTAACCTTTTTTAAGTGATTTATCACCATTTTTTATTATGTTATCCTCCGTATTTTGTATTTTTCACTGCAAATCATGTATTTTCCTACATTTAACTTCCTATATTTACTAAAAAAAAAAAAAAAGAAAAAAGTTGAATAAAAACTAAAACTTAACAAAATCAAACAAAAATTCAATCAAATAATGAAGAAATGAACCAAACCAAACAAAAACGGAGGTAAATAATGAAAAAATGAGGAAAACCCAAACAAAAATTAAATATAATAATGAACAAAATGAGCAAAACTAAGTAAAATTGTAATATAATGATGACTAAACTTAACAAAACTAAACAAAAATTGAGTAAAATAATGAAAAAATGACCAAAAACCAAAAAAAAGTAATATTATAATGAATAAAATGAGCAAAACTAAATGAAAATTAAATAAAATGATAAAGAAATTAACAAAACCAAACAAAACTGAGTAAAATAATAAAAAATATAACAAAATCAAACAAAAATGTGATATAATAATGAATAAAATGAGCAAAACTAAATAAAAATGTAATAAAATGATGAAGAAATGAACAAAACCAAGCAAAAACAGAGTAAAATAAAGGAAAAAATGAGGAAAACCAAACAAAAATTGAATATAATAATGAATAAAATGAGCAAAACTAAAAAAAAATTAATAAAATGATGAGGAAATGAACAAAACCAAACAAAAACTGAGTAAAATAATGACAAATGTAACAAAATCAAACAAAAATGTGATACAATAATGAATAAAATGAACAAAACGAAACAACGTGAGTTGAAGACAATAACAGATAACCCTCAGAACTCCACCTACAGAATGAAAATGACTCCAGATGAACTCTGGATGGTAGACGGAACATGGACATTTGGAAGACGATCAATATGAACCAAATTTGATCTCAATCGGCCGATTACTGCTTCATTTAGGTCCAAAAAACAGATTTTCAACTAGAGCGCCCCCATGTGGATGACTTATAATACTCATAGAGAAGCTGAAATGAACAGGGCTCTTCCACTAGGGGTCCACTATGTTGGTTATCAAGGAGAAGACATCCAACCAAATCTGTCCGAGTTATCGACAAAACACCAAGGAGATCCAACGGCAGCGTTCGGTGTAAAACCATTACATCCCTGAAAGTCCATTTGTGGACATAATTACTGACAGTCATCAGATTTTTACGGTCGTGTAAACGTTGACAGATTATCATATGTTTAAATGACGCGTCTCCTCCTCAGTTTCACTGTTGAACCAGGTCCATCTGTTGTTTTATCCACATGTAAATGAAGACATTCTGTTCAAACAGGTCTCATCCATGTATTTGATTCATTATTTGTATTTATTTGTATTTCTGCTGCTCACACCATTAGTGAAGTAAACTTTCCTCTGTGTTGGAGTATTTCATAAAAATGTCTATCCCTTTCATGCATGACGTCCACATCTGTGGACACAAAGTTGAAGCTCACTTTCCAAAGGTTATGAAGGCACTATTCTCCAAACCACATGGGGGCAGTCTCTACAGACCCTCAGTAATACAGTGAACCAAAGGATCGTCTTAGTTTTAGAACGTGGACTGCTCTGTGATCTCATAAAGTGAACGTCCTAAGACCCAGCTATGGGTTTTCTGTCCTCGTTTGGACATGAGTTTCACAACTTTATACAAAAAACAAACAAAAAAACTGTCCACCACAAAGGCCATTCCATAAAATTAAAAAAAAATGCATCTGAAGAATCTGTTGCATCATGATGATTCCAATATAGGCAATTATTTAATTAAAAAAAAAAAAAAACAAAAAAAAAAAACAAAGCCAAAACTTGTACTTTCCTGCGTCTCAGGAGGTTAAATATCTTGTTATTAAAACCATATTTTAAAAAAATTCAAAATGCATTTTAACCTGAGCCTAATTTTGAGTAATAAAGTCAATCAAAAAAAAAAAAAAAAAAATTAGAATTTAGAGCCTTTTTTTCAAAATTCATGCATGGTTATTGTTTGTTTTGTTTTTTTTCCCATCATGCATCTCCACCCTGTGATGTGATGAAACTTCAGGTGTTTCATTGGCTGTTTCTGGTGTGTTTTTTTTTCCTACCTTTGCTCTCCTTGGAGGTGCAGCATCCACCCTCAGCTCCTCCACATTTCTCCCTGAGCGACGACACCTCCCTCTCCAACCGCTCCAGACGCTCCCTCAGGGCGGCGAAGTCCGCCTCGCAGCCGCAAGACCCGGACCCAGATCCAGACCCGGTCGGGATCACTCTGATCTTATGGGTCAGGACCAGAGGAGAACCAGGACTCAGGTCGATCTCTTTACCTGAGGAGGAGTTCACAGAAGGTCAGGGTGGAGGAAACCCCCCTGTGGGTTCCAGTGTCAGGGTGCGGTGGGTTTTACCTCCGTGGGCGGGGTCGGCGTCGTCGCCCTGGGTGGCGCAGCCCTCGGAGATCAGCACCTGGAAGGACCACCACAGGTCATCTGGACCACATCACATTCAAAAGATCTGGACGCGTCACAGAAGGAGTTTACGCTCCGGGAGCAGAGAAGTGTATTTCAAACACAAATACACCAAATACTCAATAACTGCCATATTTTTAACCCTTTAAATGCCATGTTCGTAAGATACCAGACCTTGGGGGACCAAGCCTTTACTGCAGCTGCCCCCGCCCTACGGAACTCACTCCCACTAAACACTAGGAACTCAGACTCAATACAAAACTTCAAATCACTGCTGAAAACTCACCTTTTGTTTTGTTTGTTTGTGAAGCATCTTTGAGCGTCCAAAAAAAGCACTATATAAGTGTGATGTATCATTATTATTATTATTATTATTATTGTTATAACCACACCATGAATAAAAACCCTGAACAGGATGTAAAAACAGGTTTATCCCGCTGGTGTCCCGCCCATAGAAGTCCTTCTAATCACCAAAAGTGGAACCTGCACAGTACAGTAATAATGTCAACATGTTCTTCATACAGTTTGTTTTAAACTTCTTTTTCTTTTTTTCTTTTAATTTCACCAGCTTGAGCCATAAACAAAAATACCAAATACTCAATAACTGCCATATTTTTAACGCTTTAAATGCCATGTTCGTAAAGTAAAATTGCAAAAAACATCAGTTTTTTTTTTTAAATACTACATAAAAATCGGATTTCTAATTTTCATTTTTTCATTCTGGCATATATCAATGACTAACACCAACACTGACTGGTATATATTATAATTTTTTTGTGCTAGGTCAAATGTTAAATGCTAAAATGTGTCAGTGTGTATTTTGTTAGTGTAGGCATTTAACATCATTTACAATGTCATGATTTTAGTGGTTGAGTTAAAATTAAAAAAAAAAAAAAGTTTGAATTCTGACCTACAACAACTTTTGAAAAATATTATGAGCTTTTATCATGTGTATGATATGCTCACCCAGACACCAGAAGGTTAACCCTCCAGAATCCTGCTTCTAGAGGGCCTTCAGAACCTTAAACGAAAGTACATCGTCTATGCAGTGCCCTTTTAATGTAAAAAAAAAAAAATTTTTACACTAAAACAAAGGTGTTAATGCGTATGTCATTATTTATAGGTTATTGTGTTATTATTTTACTGGTCTGAGCCACCTGATCATATTGTTCTGAATGTGGAACCTAAACTAAAATGATTTGAATATCATTTATAACCTCGGGTTTTGTTTTTGGTTCAGTTTGTTTGTTTACACTTTAGCACCAAAACTATTGGTTGAATTCATACCAAATTAAGTTTATAGACTGTCAGTGACCCAGAATAGATGTGGTTATATTTTGGGAAAAGTAGGTCAAAGTTCAAATGTTTTATGAATTTTTAAAATCTTTTTTCTTCCATTTACTTATAATGAGCAGAGTTTCACATGTCTATAAAAACATCAATTTTGTTTCAATTTCCTTCAGTTTTGCCACATATATACAGGTAATTAATATGACATCATCACACGTATACACATGATGACATCAGCTGGATCGATGCATTAAATAACTTATAACTATCTAGAAATGTCCCATTTTTTTATTATTAACAAGGGCTAATGCTTTATAAAGTGAGTGAAATTCAATTAAAAAAAGAGGAAAGCTTGGTTTGGAGGCTGAAAAGTTTTGCTTATGAATGAAATATTTTCCCAATAAGATGAAAAAATTAACTAAACACTGCAGACATTTGTTCTTATTTTCATAATAACATGTAACAGCTTCAGGTTATTGAATGTATCTTCTGACATTTAATGAAATTTTTTATGTATTTATTTATTTTTTAAATGTATTTTTTGTATATGAATTAATGAAAATGTTTTCTGTTCATATACTGATTGTATGATTGTATTTTATTTTTGTATCTGTATTCTTATGTATTGTGTTCTGTGTTAAATGTTTGACAATGTTGTATATTGATATTTAAATAAAGTAAAAAAAAAAAAAAAATCAACTGGATCGATGCCAAAATAAGCTACAATACGTGCGATGGGCGGGGCTTGTTGTGCCTGGAACTACTTGTTAATATCTTCAGTGTAATTTTTCCATGTCATAAATTCATCCCATGGACCGGACTGGACCCTTTGGCGGCCGGTGGTGGTCCACGGGCCGTATGTTTGACACCCCCTGGTCTAAACTGAACAGACAGAACATGGACAGTAGTTTTATTTTCTGCAGTTCCATGATGGAAGCTGATAATCTGTTTTTAACAGATGATGTGAATGAAACCACGTCCCATGTGTCGGTTTCAACCACAGCGACGGGCGGGTCCAGAAAAAACACTTCACACAGACAAGAGGGGAGATCCACATCTGATGTTTCTGAACAAGAAACAGAAACTAAATCCATGTTTTAATGATCTGTATCTGAAAACGTGGACAGAAATGACATGTTTGAGCTCGTATCTGAATTCTCATGAGTAAAAATATGAATAAACTGGTCGTTTTTTATTCAAGCTTATTATTGACAGACGTTATCTACAAAGATGAAGAAATAACTGTGTTCAGATGAGTTCATCCTGCTGTTATGTGGAGATAAAGACAGAGTTATCATCAGAAAATAACATTTAATATCCTGAGGTGATGAAAAAATAATGCATGAGCTTCAAATAACAGCATTTTAAGAATTAAAATCTGGGTTTTGTTTAGATTTGGTGAAAAACTAGTTTGATGAAGAGGCTCAGTGATGTGTTTTTAATTTCACACAGTAAAATAAATCAGATTACTCATGAGGATTTACTAAAAATAAGAAAAGTCCACAAACCTAGAGGCAGACTAACCTGCATTTGTACACAGTGGTTTTAAAATGGAATCACTGAGTTTGAGGTAAAATCAGCCAAAACACTGACAAACAAAAGTGTAAAAAGGACTCAATACAAAACATGGGTCAGTCAGACGAGGGTTTGACGCTTCATCAGTAAAAGAAAAACAAACCTGTTGCATCATGGGATAATAAACATGTTGATCATGTGACAACAAATGTCTTTAGGTACGAAAGAGAAATGTTCATTTAAATAAAAAATAAACAGATAAATGAACAAAACTCAAAGTATTTTTAGTTTTAAAGTTTGATTCCAACTCTGACGACACAACATTTATCCATAAAGTTCATAAAATTACTTGATTTTAATCTGAGCTCATACAGAACAGACTGAAAGGATTTAATTCCATCGAAGGTTCCGTTGATTTAGGTTTTTTTTTACTCAGATAATGATTAAAATGAGTTCATTCATATCTTTTACCATGATTTACTCATTTTATCTGATTCAGCTGACTTGTATTTTAACTGCCTCTATTGTTTTTACCATTATTATTATTATTATTATTATTATTATTATTATTATTATTATTATTATTATTGTTAAGGTTGTGTTGTTTTGTGATTTCAGTGTTTTCATCTATTTCCCTTGTTTTCTCTGTTCTGATCAAATGAGGCCTTTTTTTTTTTCATTTGTTTTATTTTATTTTATTCTTCACAGCTGTTTAGTCTGTGAATGGATGATTTCCCAGACCAGGGTTTTATTTCTGTATGTATGTATGTATGTATGTATGTATTTATTTATTTATTCATCCATTCAATCATTCATTTAATTTTTGTGACATTGTGAAGTTTGTTAACGTTACTCAGACGTTTTCAGCTCCAAACTATACTTTATGTCCAATCTTTCTTCAGAAAGTTACAGACATCAATTATAATATTAAATATTACCCTGGTGTTTTTTTATGTGTCAAAAAAATTCTATGATACATAAGTATATAATTATAAATGACAGAACACCAATAATAAAACTAAGAATCTTCATTTTCTGTCACTTTTTAGAGAAAATCATTGGATCAGTGGTTAAAATTTTGACACTTAAAAACATCTACATATATTTATATATTTTAACAGCAGAAGGTGGTTTATTTATGGAAGAGGATTAGGGCCATTGGAAAAAAAAATAAATTAAAGTCCAATATGTTTTTTTTTTTATTATTATTCTGAGAAAAAAAGTCAGAATTCTGACTTTTTTCGCTCTGAATTCTGCCTTTAATCTCAGAGCAATAATAAAAAAAAATATTTAAAACAGCCAGAATTCTGAGGAAGAAGTGAGAATTATGAGATTAAAGTCAGACTTCAGACTTTTGTTCTCATCCTGCTATAATGGACAGTCTGCACGTCTTTGTCCGATTAAGCGCGTCTTTGTCGATGTTCCATCACAGGTGGGCGTTTGTACAGGTGTTCCTCAGCCTTCACAGGCCCCATCGCTGCCAAACTCGCTAAATGAATACAAACATTACCTGACTATCTACTAGGCACAATTTTATGTCTGTATTCAAATGTTGTGAGGTATTCTGGCCGATTTTATCTGTCCTGGCTCGCTCAGCCAGGCATGAAAGACGTGACGTTCGTGGACGAGTTGAGTCTTTTGAACGGCTCTTTTAAATGAACACTAAGAACCGATTCGTTGCAAGTCATTTGTTTACGTGCCGTTCTTCTATTCAAATTGCCCACACCGCCTTCATACGTCACCTGTGTGTCCATGAGTCTGAGTTGTCCACGCTGCCTTCACCTGAACCACTAATGACATCTGTGAGTTTGAGTTGTCCCAGCACATCCCATTCACTTGAATGCAGTTACGTGCACAGCTAATTTAGGGGAGGAGTTATCAGTGACAGTCCGACTGACTGGACTGAAGGCATTTACCGCTGGGTCAGGGAGGAGCCACTGAAAGAAGTGCAGATGTGGCATTAACTGGAGGAGCATCTGCTTCTATAAATGCAGACATGCATTCATGTGGTAGAAAAGCTGGGCCCCAGTGGACCCCGGCCGGGCCCTGGTGGTCCCCGGCCGGGCCCCGGTGGTCCCCGGCCGGGCCCCGGTGGACCCCGGCCTCACCACAGTCCTGGTCTTCAGTACCTGTCTGCTGTTCTACTCTATGTAACGGGTCATGAAACACGCTCAAAAATCAGTTTCCTTTTACATATTTGATGGTTTTTCAAAAAAAAGTAACACAATAACTACTTTCCCTGGTAACTAATTACATTTATGAGGGAGTAATTTGGTTACTAATTAGATCACTTTTTTGGAAAAGTAATTAGTAACTATAATTAATTACTTTTTCAAAGTCATCTGCCCAACACTGGTGGTTCTGCTGCCGTTCATGACATTTCTCGTCCTACCAGACCACACCACACTGTGCAGGCTGCAGTTCACTACCGCTGCATGAATGTAATCATGCTTAACAGGCCAAACACATACATGCTCTTCCCTTCATGCCTCACATGTTGGCTCAAATTATTACCTACACAATGTATGATTAAATGTTAGTTTACAAATGGATAGTGGTGGCAGACAAGTTCTGCTTATCATGCTATCGTACAATGGCACCACGGGTACAATGCTGCTAGTAATAATAATAATTATTATTATTATTATAATAATAATAATTATAATAATAATAATTATAATAATAATAAAATATATATTGGACCTTAATGTTTTTTTTTTCCGGGACCCTTATCCTCTTCCGTATTCATTGAATCTATTAAACTGTTAATAAATATAATTTATATCATCCAATAAAATCCACTCCTGATCGACCTTTAACTGATCGATTATGAAACATCTGTATAAACTCATCCATCATTAAACCACCTGCTGAATTACCTTTATAGCATCCGGTTTGGTGTTCCTGGGTGACCTTTGACCTCTGACCTCTAACTCCTGGCAGGCTGTCGGGGTCAGGACGAGGAAGAGGGGGAGGAGGAGGAAGGAGGGGGCGGAGCGTAGCATGGCTGTGGGCGGAGCTGAAGCAGGTGAACGGTGAACGGTTGATTAGGTGACCTTTTTTCTGGATGGGTTCGACGATCAGACGACGATCATGTCCTCGTCCGAGTCTGCGAAGGGTTTACACCTGGAAGAAAACCCACCCGTTAATGTCCCGTTAGAGTCGACTTTGGACAGATCTGGGAAACGCCGCTGTAGGTAAAACACTGACTCAGAATGACACCTTTTATAAACATGAAATAAAAAGTGTGCATAATATACTCACCTGGATACCAGAGGGTTAAGCCATATTTATACATTCAGTCAAAGAAGTGTCTGTAACCATGTACTGAGTGAGTTTTATATAAAGAGTTCAACATGAAACTAAGTCTGAGACATGAGTCCCTTTTCCACCACAGAAGCTTTTATCGTTTACCTGCATTTGGAAAAACCTCAGTGTGTTTCCACTGACATTACCAACAGAGACAGGGATTTCGCTGCATGTTTTTTTTTTTTTTCCTCTCCAGTATCAGATTTAAGAAAAAAATCCCAAAAACTCCCTTTCACTCATGAGGTCTTAATGACAACAAGATTTCATCCCAAAAAGTGCTGTAAAAATACAACATATTCATATTTTGCTCCTTTTTAAACAAGTCAGTCCTTTAAAACGTCTTCAGCCTTAAATTTACATATCAGTTATTAATTACATTTTCAGTATTTTAACCACAGCAGACCCATGATGGTTCTGATCGTCTGGTTTTTGTTCCTAAACTGAACCTCCGTCGTGCATTTCCACAGCCTAAAGGTAAATAATGCACTATTTGAACTCCATCAGAGGGGTTTTCTGTCTGTAAATTCTGTCCTGGTTCAGGTATGAGGACACGTTGGACATATTTAACATATTTGACATATTTCCTCGTCTTCTCCTTTCCCATAATTCACACCTGCTGCTGATCCACTTCAATGCAAACTCAAACTCTGTAAAACTCAGCAGCTGCTTCAGTTTCTACGGTCGAACATTGGAGAAAATCGGCGTAAAACCTCCGCCTCTCCTCACCGTCACTCACTGCTGTTTTTTTTTTTTTATCTTTAATCTGAGTCTTTTCCTCTTTCCTTCACACTGAGGCCAGGTTTCAGCAGCCAAAGAAAACTCTGAGCCACAGCCTCTGTTAAAAACCTGGCAACCGAGGACAGGGAGAACCCAGTAGGACTTCAGGAACCTGTAGGAACCTGCAGGAACCTGCAGGAACCTGTAGGAACCTCCAAGAACCTGTAGGAACCTGTAGGAACCTGTAGGAACCTCCAGGAACCTGCAGGAACCTTCAGAAACCTGTAGGAACCTCCAGGAACCTCCAGGAACCTGTAGGAAACTAAATAAACTAAAACTAAGCATTTAGAAAATAATGAAAACTAAAAAAAAAAAACCCTAGTAAACCTGCTCTAAAAAATAATTAAAACTAACTGAATTAGTGAAAAAAAATCAAAACTAAATAAAACTCAACTATAATGAAAAATCCAAAACTATTATAACCTTGAGTTGGATCAATGACAGTGGATAAAATGAACAAAAATGAATAAAAAAAACCCTTACAAAATAACAAATAATGTGGGGAAAAAATAAGCAAAAAATTTACTAAAATAAAGGGAAAAAAATAATAAAATAAGCAACAAAATGAACAAAAAGAGGCAAAGTCATGAATAAAATGAGCAAAAATGAATAAGAAATCAACAAAATAATAAGTAATATTAACAAAATAAGCCACAAACTGAACAAAATTGAAGAAAAAAAGAATAAAACAGGCGACAAAATGTCATCTTCTACAACATGGAGTTGGATCAATGACAGTGGATGGACACACTGGGTTTATGTTCAGTTAATGATAGATTTTGGTGAAAAAGTCCCTTTTTCTCAAGTTTTCTCTGTTTTCAGTAAAGTAACCCTCTAACTGTAATCTCAGCATGATGATTAAAGAACATTATCATTAATTAATACAGGAAAATACCTAAGTTTCACTGAAAAAATGTAAAATGGAGAGGATAAAATGACGATAAATGGTGATAAATCACTTTAAAAAGGTTAAATAGAGACAAACTCATTAGGGACTTGCCCCAGACGTAGCCCTGGGTCTGTATGGGTTAAACACCGACACTCATGGTCAAAATGACACCTTTCATTTGCAAAAGACTAACTGTGACGAAACATTTAAAATATGAAACAAAAGCTAATTTAACCTTCAAACGACACAATTTGCAAACAAATGTATGAGCTCGTCCAATCAATCATTACATAACAGATGACTAAATACAAAACACACAGTTCATTTGTTGTGTTTCTACATCAGATATGGGACAAATTTACCATCTGACAAAGAACGGTTCCAGCAGCAGAAACACTTTGAAGCCACTTTGACTGATTTCATGGTATTATTTGATTCAAACTGTGGCTGAAAACTGAAATACTGTAAATATGACAGAAAATGAACCCAAATCAGATCTATGACAGAAAATAAAAGAGTTCAAATGAGGGTCCTGGGTCAGCTGCAGACTGGTGCTGACTGTAGATTTGGGTGAAACAGCGTCAAACAGGTGCTTCAGCGGTTCCAGACTGATGGAAGTAGGTTCTAGTAGTTATGAAGAATATATGGTTTCTGTTTGGTTACCATGGTTACAACAGTGGCGTTTGGGCTGCTTGAATGACATCTGTGTTAACTGTTTTGCAAAAGGCTGTAAAAAAAAAAAAGTGTCAATCCAATAAGAAAGGGTTAAAACATTTACAAGAGATGAGTTCTGCTCTGCTGAGGAAGAGATGAATGGACCGGAGATGGAAACGACCAACAGATACAATGTTTTATGTGAACCATCAGTTACTACAGCTTATTTGTAACAGGCAGAAGTTATACGAAGTAATTTACATTGTTCCTATTAAATAAACGTTATAAATAAAGTAAAAATGAAAACCCAGTGGATCCAGTTTATTTAAGGGGGTCCAAACTCAGCATGTCCTCTGGCAGCTCAGAACTCAAATAAGCTTGTCCTCAGATTAAGACTTTCCACACTTTCTCCACAGTGTAGGTTAAGAAAACACCAAACACAGCCAGTTCAGGGGATGAAGATTTATCTGGTGATAAAATATCAGATCCTCGAATTCAGCGTGGAATCACAAACTGAACTGGTACCAGGGTTTTATGCGTCATATATTCTATTTAGTGAAATTATTTTCACTTTGCGACCATAAGACATTTGATCAATGATGGAAGAAGGTTTTAAAGTCAACTTTCCCACAGGATTCCACTGGTTTTCAGATTCCCAACTTTAACCCTTCGGTGCCTGAGGGTCTGGACCCTCCACTCAAAATGACCCGGGTTTAAATCGATGTGTTTTTAGGACACTTTTGTCATTTTGTGACGTTAAAAATAATTATTTGTATTATATTTTGGTCCACAAAGAATGATTTCATGTTTGATTTTTTTAAAAACTACATTTGTAACAATTTAAAATGCTTTTAAAAATATTTAGGAAATTTGAAAAGCTTACTATATATATATATATATATATATATATATATATATACACATACAGGGTGGGGAAGCAAAATGTACAATATTTTGAGGCAGGGATTGAAAGACAGTGTATGACCAGTTAGTTTATTGAAAGTCATGAGAATTTAAATCTTCAAATCATATTTTACTGCATTTCTAACGCTCTTGTTGTCTACCTCATGTTCAGTTGCCATTTTTCTCATGGATTTGGTTGGATCCTTTAGGATTTTGGATTTGAGAGCTTTAATAAAAGCTTTGGTCCGTTTTTTGTTGCTTCCTCCACTTCCAGACTTTCTGGTAATAGTTTTGCTCATAGTCATTCTCTTCTTTCCATTAGAAACAGTCTTTATGGACACCCCAACTATTTTTGAAATCTCCTTTGGTGTGACGAGTGCATTCAGCAAATCACACACTCTTTGACGTTTGCTTTCCTGATTACTCATATGGGCAAAAGTTTGTGAAAAGGTATGGATAATAGTGTTAGGTATGATTATGACATCAGTATATGTTTGGGTTCAAAACAACTGACGTAGTGTCTGCTGAGAAAAAACAACTAAATGTTCATTGTACATTTTGCTTCCCCACCCTGTATATATATATATATATATATATATATATATATATAGTCAGAGGTGGGTAATCCCAGCTCCATAAAGTAAAAATCCTGCCATGAATTTGTTCCAACCACTCACTGAACCTGCCCATTTGGACGAGCACAACTCCTCATCCAGGTAGATGAAGGGATACTTAGTGGAATCACCTGTGTTAAGTGAACAGGTAGAACTAGTGCACGGCAGGACTTTTACTGTACGGAGCTGGGATTACACACCTCTGTATATATTATATAATCTATATTACAAAAGCCAAGTGGCCTCTGTGTGTGTGCATATCTGCATGTATGTGTGCATGTATGTGTGTGTGTGTGTGTATGTGTGTGTGTATGTGTGTGTGTGTGTGTCTGCAGATTCATACTAACTCCGTACACAGCTGACTGCTGCAGGTTGTCATACTTAAGCGTTTTTGGTCAATGAACAGACTAATGAAAACGGTAAGTTGATCGGACCACTATTTTGGCAGATATTAGTCATTCTGAACACAACAGCCTTATAATCATGTTGCTATGGCCAGAATGCTTTGGCGGTGACTGCTGGACAAATGCAGAACAGCATGCACAAATACACAACAGCATAAAAACGACCACATCTGGAACCTGTGGATCCACACGGGTCAACGAACTAGTATATAATATAGAATATAGAATACAGAATATAGAATACAGAATATAGAATATATAACAGCAATAGAACAATATCCACATCCATTCAGTGAGTGAGTCCTTTGGTTTTACTGTTGAATGAATCAAAGGTTCAGATTTAATTCTATTGTAAATGAATGTGGGTCATTTTGACCCAACGATGGAAGCTTGGGGTAGTAAAACAAAAACTACAATTACATCAAATCTATAGAAGGTAAGTTCAAATTTTAAATATCATGAGGTCAATAACATGTTTTTTGAGGAATACCTGGAATATGAAATAATAATAATTTTTCATTACAAAGACGTTACAATAAAACATCACCAGGTCATTTGGACCCACTTATGCATCTAAGGGTTAAATATCATCAGCATACGGCTAATATTATTGATTTCATGAATTTTCTCATTATTTTCATATAAAAATCAGCTGTTTTCTATTTGACTCCATGTTTTCAGACAAATGCTCTTACTAGGGACGTAACGATATGAAAATTTCATATCACAGTTATTGTGACCAAATTTATCACGGTTATCATTATTATCGCAGTATTGTTGAAACTGTGCTCAAAATGTTCAAAAAGTACTGATACACACACTGAAATAATTTAACCAAGTTGTATTTAAAAAAAAAATAATAATAACTGGCACAATGTCCCTTCTGTTGCAGAAACATTCAAATATCAACCCTTAGTGGTCTGAGTCTATTTTGTCCGTTTTTCAGTCCTTTTGATTTTGCCTTTATATACTATATAAACAAATGTTCACTATAACCATGCTTGGGATCTTTTTTTCAGCACAACTTCATTTATATCATCTGTCTATTATTTTTTTTCACTTTAACCTACTATAAAAACACAAAAGGACAAAAAAACACAAACAAAAATATAAAATCCAATTTGAAAAATGTATATCATTTATTGCATAAATAACACACAGGTGCTTAACGAACCTTTTCACAGACTTTAAAAGTGAATATTGGTTCCAAATAATAGGTATATAAAATTAAAACTGTAATAAATTAAAACTATACTCAAATATTTGACATAAAAGCAGATCTTTACGTAGGTGTTTTTTCCCCTAAAAGTGTGGTAATCAAACACGGTTATCATGAGAATTAGAATTTAAACGGTAATACTAACCGTCTGTGATTTTACCGCAGTTTATCGTTATACCGGTAATTGTCACATCCCTAGCTGATACTTGACTTATTTATTTAACAGATCAGGTGACTAATGTATTTTTCTTTCATGCCTGTGGTGTGTTTCCATACCTCGGTTTTCTCTGATTGGTCAGTGTTTTTTGTTATGTTTTTTGTTAATCTAAAATATTGGTCCTAGATGTTTGTTTTAACTGTAAATTTCGGCTTTTGTCGGTTTTTAATATCAGCTTTAAGCGTCATTGATCATTAATAATGATCAATAACACACTGGTGGATTCCTTATTTCCACCTGAAGCCTCTATCTGAGGTGAACGTCACCTTAAAAACTCAATAACTGATACAGATTTAATGAAAACTGATGATCCGATGCTGAACGAGGTGTCGAGGCTGTAATAACAGACGTCCATCACAGCGTTCATGGGTTTTTATGTTTCTGCAGCTGAGGTCTAGACAGACGGACGCTGGGAAATCCATCATGACGTTTACAAGCCCGGGTCATATGGACGCCACACGAAATATACGCAACGATTCAGACGAGTTCCTACAGAAATTCACCTGCTGTGGAAGCATCAACCAGCGCCTCCGTGTGGATGGAATCAGTGTTTACCATCAGGTCACGGGCTGATTCATCCTGTTAATGTTGGAGTTTTACTGAATTCAGGCATGTTTTTTTCAATAGTGGGATAAAATGAGCAACATTTAACAGAATATTAGGCATTAATAAAGACTTTATGGATTCAGCAAAAGTGAAAATTAATAAAAACTTGCAGAAAATATATTTATAATATAGATTTTTTTTTAGCTAAATTGATAAAAGTAGACAGTTTTTTGTACTATGATGAAAAATATGCTTTAATATACCCTAAAAAACTTAAAAATATTCAAAAATATTCATTATCAGCTTAGACAAAAATGAGATGCCTGCTTACTTAATAAAAAAAAACAATACAAAATCTGGTGAAAATCTATAACCAAGGCATGCAATAACAGCAAAATCCATTCAAGAATTAGGAATAAAATTGCTAGAATATAGAAAAAAATATTATTTAGCTGATGTTTGTGCTGCAGAATCTTTCAAAAGCACTAAAAACTGTCTCAAAAATTAGAGTAAATTTCTGAAAATAGATAAAACACAGGATTTAGACCATGTTTGAGCTGCAGAATCTTAAAAAACATCATAAGCACTAAAATTAAATGAATAAAAAAATGCACAAAATAAGGAATTAGATGGAGTTTGGTCTGCAGAATGATAAAAAAAGCATCTAAAGTATTAGAATAAAACATGCAAAAACTGACATTTGAATGATGTTTGAGCTGCAGAACCTGAAAAATTGGGGATAAAATTTAAAACATATGCAAAACTGAGAATTTAGTCCATGTTTGAGTTGCAGCACTGAAAGGCACCATAAACACTGGCCATATAATTGATAAAATATGCACAAAAATAGCATTCAGTTGGTGTTTACTTGACAGAAACATAAAAAGTATCTGGAAAAAATGGACAAAATAAGCATTTAGACCAGATTTGAGCTGCAGAATCTTATAAAGCTTCACTGACACCGGCATTAAAATGGAAAAAAATGCACAAAATAAGGACATAGCTGGTGTTTTCCCTGCAGAATCATAAAATGCATCTTAAGGATTAGAATAAAATATACAAAAAACTGACATTTCAGTGATGTTGGAGCTGCAGAATCATAAAAAGCATCTTATAAATCAGTGATGAAATGTGGAAAACGCAAACTTTTCTGTGCAGAAAGTTGAGAGTGTGTTGAAAAGCCTGGTTTTAGAAGCAGAATGAATAAAGTTAGACTTTTTTTTTATAAGAATCACAAAAAGCATCTTCAGTATTAAAATAGCATATGCAAACATTAACATTTCAGTGACGTTTGAGCTGCAGAATCTTAAATATTAGGGTTAAAATTCAGAAAATATGCAAAACCAAACGTATAGACTTCATGTTTGAGCTGCAGAATCTTAAAAAGCATCAGCAATAAAATGGATAAAAAATGCACAGAATAAGGATTTAGTTGGAGTTTAGTTACATTTCAATGATGTTGGAGCTGCACAATCACAAAAAGCATCTTATAAATCAGGGACGAAATGTGGAAAATGCAAACTTTTCTGTGCAGAAAGTTGAGTGTGTTGAAAAGCCTGGTTTTAGAAGCAGAATGAAGACAATGTGATGTTTTTTTTTTTGCAGAAATCTGAGTGTGTGAGCAGATGCATCCTACCTGATCGGCCTCAGACTCACTGACTGAGCAGCAGCAGCAGCAGAACGGACACGAGCAGGACGCGACGAGGGAGGAGGGCAGTAAAATTCCCTCATAGTTGAGGAATTTTTCCTCCCTCTGTGTTTCTGTGTTTCCCTCCTCCTCCTCTTTCTTCTCTGATGTAATTCTGTGCTTTAACAGGTCCCATTTGGGCGTGGGGGGGGGCTACGATGGAAAACATCTGAATATTGGGATGTTTGGAAGGGGGGGGGGTTGTTGGAGGTCTTTACTCCGTCCCCTGGTGTGGACCTTCAGATGCTCAGATCCTCTGTTGTGGTGGGAGGGGCCGTAAACACAGCGCTGCTCTCCACAGTCCACAGCTGATCCGTCCTGTTTCTCTGCAGTGACGTTTGGACGCTCGACAAGATGAACGAGCATCAGGACGACACATGACGACTGATAATGAGCATCAGATTAGGAACAAACGGGAGGATTCATCTGCAGCACAGGAGGCAAACATGCAGACCCTGGGCCAAAACCCACCAAAGGGTCCAATCCCACCCACAAGAGGGTCCAATCCCACCCGCCAAAGGGTCCGATCCCACCCGCAAGAGGGTCCAATCCCACCCACCAAAGGGTCCGATCCCACCCGCAAGAGGGTCCAATCCCACCCACCAACGGGTCCGATCCCACCCGCAAAAGGGTCCGATCCCACCCGCCAAAGGGTCCGATCCCACCCGCAAGAGGGTCCAATCCCACCCACCAACGGGTCCGATCCCACCCGCAAAAGGGTCCGATCCCACCCGCCAAAGGGTCCGATCCCACCCGCCAAAGGGTCCGATCCCACCCGCAAAAGGGTCCGATCCCACCCGCCAAAGGGTCCGATCCCACCCGCTAGAGGGTCTAATCCTGACTGTCAAAAGGTCCAATCCCACCTTCAGAAGGGTCCAACATCTAGATTAAACCCACCAATTGGTCCAATCTCACCCACAAACGGTCCAATCCCATATGCCAAAGGGTCCAGTCCTGTCCCCGAAAGGCTCCAACATCCAGTCCCACCCACCAAAGGGTCCAATCCCATCTGCCAAAGGGTCCAGTCCTACCCATGGGATGAATTTGTGTAATACAAAACTTACATTTAAGAATTAAACAATCAGTGGAGTCAAACTCCTTCAGGTTCCACATACAGACAAACATGATCTAAAGTGGGTCAGACCAGTAAAATAATAACAGAATAATCTATAAATAATGACGACTACAAATGTTGTCATTTTTAGCGTAACAAAAAAGGAGAAAACCTGAGCAAATATGAACAAACTGAAATAAGAGAAGTGTAATTTTTCTTTTGACACTTATTTTTTTTACTGGTCTGGAAAATATGCAAAACTGAACACTTAGGTCATGTTTGAGTCAAATATTCTTAAAAAGCATGATAAAAATTAGACATAAAAAGGATAAAATACACAAAAAAAAATTTTGTTTGTGTTTTGTCTGTAGAATCTTAAAAGCACCTTAAGAATTAGAGAAAAATTTGTGATAATATTAAGAAAATATGCAACACTGAGCATTTGGACTATGTTTGAGTTCCAGAATATTAAAAAAGTACCATAGTTTTTGGACATAAAATAGATCAGATAATACCAGAACTGTTGATAACTCACTTTAACCCTTGGATCAGTAACTTAGCTCTGATTTACATAGAAATAACCCTCGAACCCTCGTCGAACCCTGTTCTAATCATTCCACATGTGTATAATTGTTGATTTATGAGCCGCAGATGTTTGTGTGGATGTGCTCTGATGGAGTTAAAGTCAACCGGGTTTATTAACCATCGACTGTGACTGAAACGGTTCTGCTCACCATAACGTTCATTTAACCCTAAAAGACCAAAACCATCGACTGATCCAAACTGTTGAATACCTGTTGGTCCACTAATCCTATTAAGACATGGAAATAATTGGTGTAAAATACAGTTCTTCATCTTTTCATGGTCATCAGATATGAGCCATTTGAATGTTCAGAGGCTCAATCAAGAAAATTAGAAAAACATAGAAAATAGAAGATAATATAGAAAATTTACAGAAATTCCAAAAATATTCAAGAAAGTTGACTACTAAATGAATAAAATAAAAAACAGAAAATAATTTAAAAATTAACAACATAATCAAGAAAATTAACAAAAGAGTGAAAATCACGTACACACTGATTGTTTTCTAGATAATTTTCTTAATTTAGTTTCATGCGTCGTTGTCCAATATGTGGCTCTAGGCCTTATTTAGCCCGTAAGGACCCAGTGGGACATTTATGACAGTTCCAAAATGAACATTTCTGCATATTTAACCATTCGTAAGTAATTTATCACCATTTATTGTAATATTATCTTCTGTTTTCTTCTGGGTTTTTTGGTGAAAATCATTCATTTTCCTATATTTAATTCACTGCTCATGTAGAAGTTCATAAAAGATGAGTGTAAAGTTGAGGATTCTTATATTAAAAATAGAGAAAACTGAAGAAAGTGTCTTTTTCAGTCCATAGTGTCATTAAATGAACGTAAACCCAGTGTATCCATCCACTGTCATTGATCCGACTCCATGGGTTTTACTGGTGAATCAAAGTTTACATTTTTTATCCATTTTGTTGCTTATTTTCTCCACGTTATTTATTATTTTCTACATTGTCTTATTCACTTTTGTTCATTTTGTCAGTTTCATTCATTATTTTATTTGTTTTGTTCATTTTCTTGCCCTTTTTCAAAAGAATTTCTTCAAATGACTTCAGTTTGTGGCTTATTTTCTTCATGTTACATATTATACTGTTAATTTATTATTCATTTTTATTCCTTTAATTCATTACTTTGGCCGTTTTTGCTCATTTTATTGCTGGTTTTATCCATTTTTCCTTATTTTAGTAAATGTTTTGCTTATATTTCCTACATTATTTATTATTACATATGTTTTTTTTTAGTTCATATTTGTTCATTTTATTCATTATCTGAACATAAATCCAGTGTGTCCATCCACTGTCATTGATCCAACTCCATGGGTTTTACTGGTGAATCAATGTTGTAGAAGATGACAGTGTTTCCATGGTAACTACGGCGCCTCTGAACATCCAAATGGGTCATATCTGATGACCATGAACAGATGAAGAACTGTATTTTACACCAATTACTGACATGGACTGATAGGATTAGTGGATCAACAGGTATAAAACAGTTTAGATCAGTAGATGATTTTAGTCGATGGAGGATTTTTGGGTCTTTAAGGGTTAAGTCTGATGATCAGAAAAAACGTCCATCCCACAAATGTAGATCTATGAATAAAGATCTGCAACGTCTGCTCAAATATGGTCCTAAACTACACTTCTGTGTCCCTCATTCTAATCCTATGCTGGCGTCTTCACAGTTAAACCTCTGAAAATGAAATGTGAAACGTATCACAGAGCCTCATTCTGGATCCCAGGACAAGACGTAGTCATGACAACGCACCGCCTAAAGGTGATTTAAAGCAGAAATAAACAACAGAGCGTCCAAATAATCACAGATAAACAAACTGAGTGAGTAATCAGCTGTTCTGTGGTACTGAGGCAGGATCAGGAGGGTCCTACAACAAAACCGTTCAATAAAAACAGATGACATTTGTACAGTCGGGTGTCGGAAATGACACTTTTAACTCCAACAATCACAATTTAACCCTTAGATGCATGAGTGGGTCAAACTGACCCGCTGAGGCTGTTTTATTGTAATATCTTTGCAATGAAAAGTTACTACAGGGTGTCCCATAAGTCTCCATACATAGGAGACATAATACATTCCATACATATATGGTTCTAACATGTATTTCTTTATATTTCTTCTTTATAGTTCTTCAGCAGTGGAGGACACGCATTGAAATGTTTTCCCGACAAAATGGCAGTCATATAGAGCATATTATATAAATAAAAATGGTTTATGTCAAGAAACATTTATTTTTGCTATGTATGGAGACTTATGGGACACCCTGTATTTCATATTCAAAAATCATGTTATTGACCTCATGCTGTTTGAATTTTAACTTACATTGGACGGATTTTATGTAACTGTAGTTTTTGTTTTACTACCCTTGGCTTCCATATTTGGGTCAAAATGACCGGCATTAACTTACAATAGAATTACATCTGAACCTTTGATTCATTCAACAGTAAAACCAAAGGACTCATAATATATATCTCCTATATCCTCCTGAGACCTAAGAAAATAAAACTTTTTGGCTTGTTTTACGTTAAATAATTCCCTCGACTGGAAACAGCATGATGCAACAGTTTTTTCCAGACACATATTATGATTATGATTTTTTATGGAATATCCTTCGCAGTGGACAGCGTTTTTCGTTTGTTTTTTTTCATGCAAAGTTGTGAAACTCTCGTCCACTACAAAGGACAAAAATACATTAGCGGGTATCAGGAGGATATACTGTTATTAATATATTATAGTACATATAATACACTATGAAGAAGCCAATCATGTAATAACTGACGATAACATAATAAATTTGCCATACTTAAAATGTAATAAACCAATAACGTAATATCTGGCCAACAACGTAATAAAAGTCCTGAACCGATAACAAAATAACTTTTGGTCAATAATGTTAGAACTTATTGGCTGGTTATTACGTTATTGGCCTGGTAAAAAAAAAAAAAATCTTTGCAAATGTAATGACTGAGCCAAAAACGTAATAAGTTACAACGTTATTGGCCAAAAGCTATTACACAATCGGTTCAGGACTTTTATTACGTTATTGGCCTATTACATTTTAAAAATGGCAAATTTATTACATTATCGGCCGTTATTGTGTTATCAGGTGTTATTACATTATTGGCTTCTACACACTATAAATGGTTTGCTTTTCAAATTTTCAAAATATTAAAAAAAATAAATAAATAAATAAAAATTGTTAAAATGTTAAAAACATGAAAATAAAAAATATTCCAAACATGAAATCATTCTTTTGTGGACCAAAATATAAACACAAATTATTATTTTTAACTTGACGTGTCAAAAACACATTGATTTGAACCCGGGTCATTTTGACCCATTTGTGGCAGAGTTTAGGGTCCAGACACTCAGGCATCCAAGGTTAACACTAAATACAAACATCTCCATATGATTTAAAACTACGTCTGCATATGTAAAACACTAAAAACACACCAACCAACCCTTCAGCCAACGCTCTAATCCTTCTCTCCTGGTTCCAGTTTTTCCATTTTTCTAATTGTAAATCAGAGGTTTATGAAGCTCAGCAGCAAAACAGAACCATCAACACAACGCACATGTTTTCATTTGACCCAGTCACAAGGAATTGTGATTCTCAGGCTGGTAATACCTTCAATTCAAAGCACTTGTCTCCTGTTTCTGCTGTTTATCTCCATTAAGTGGAACATTAATAATCGGCCGCTTTATTCATTAATCTTTGTATGATTAATCTATGAAAATCAGCCAAAAAGCACTGATGTTTCACCATAAATCAAACAAAATGAACAGAAAAACAATCAAGGAAATAAAAAAAAAACATTATCTGGAACAAAACTGAACAAAAGTGAAAAAATTAATAAAATATACAAGAAAACTGACCAAATACGAACGAAATGGACAAAATGAAGAAAATGTATCTGGAAAAAGTTCCTGAAATATTGAAGAAAAACCACCATCTGCTTCTATCAGATTGCGTCTTCATAACCTGGACTCTGCTTCAGCCTGACGACACATAAACTGGTCCGTTTGACCTCAGACTCGTCACCTGATGTTATTGGTTCATTTTTAAAGTCTAGTATTTCGGTGGAATTGATGGTGTTCGGTTTCCGTTTATCGTCGGAGCGTGAGGCTGAAGAAGTGCCAGGAGGTTTCCACGGATCGATCGAACCTCAGCAGGAAACCGCAGCTTTCAGCAGTTCAGGTCCATGTGCTTGGATTTAATGGATGAACGGAAAAGAAATACAAAAGGAGATGACGATGTGATGGATCTGTCGGGTTTTGGAAGAAAAGATGTCGACACTTCGGGGTTTTAGGTTTGGATCGCCTGCTGGAGACTCTTCAGAGAATCTGTAAGAAGTTGGTTTGGGTTTGGAGGCTGGTCTCTGACACTTTTTGAAGGAATCAGTCATATCTTTTTGCTCATTTAAGACTCTGGATTTTACTCCAGACCACAGCAGTTCGATGTCACTACACGTCTGTTTTCTTGTTTTGTTAGCGTCATAACTGTGGTGTGAAAAAACTGTTTTTTCTTCAAGGTGTGACTCTTTCAGCCACTCGTCTGCTCACATGAATCTCCTCAGCCCTTAAACCACATCAGTCTGGAAAATGTAAATATTAGAATGTAATAATAAACTCTTAAATTACTGTCCTAGCATTAAAAAGTCCTCTGAAAATGCAATAACTGCAGCTGATAATGGACTAATACTGTACATAGATAGGACTACAGTTATTGGAAGTAAAAGATCTTTTTTTTTTGCAGTTTTTAAGCATTTTGCTCATTAAAAATACATATACTAGATGGAACCGTCATCGTATTCATTCATCGTCTAACTGCCAAATATATTTCACAGTAATAAAATAATATTCCTCCATACATGAAATGATGAATTTTCATATCAAAGCAAATAAGCAATATTCTAAAGAAAGATTTTTTACAAGATTATGATGAAGACTATGAGGAAGACAACGGCGAAGACGACAACAAAGACTATGACAATGACAACAACAACAACAATGAAGACAATGATGAAGGTGACGATGACAACAATGACGAAGATGATGACGACAACAAAGACGATGACAATGATGAAGACTATGACGAAGACAATGATGAAGGTGAAGATGACGACAATGACGAAGATGATGACGACAACAAAGACGATGACAATGATGAAGACTATGACGAAGACTGTGACGAAGACAATGATGAAGGTGAAGATGACGACAACGACGAAGATGACGACAACAAAGACGATGATGATAAAGACTATGACTAAGACGATGAAGGCAAAGATGATGACAATGACGAAGATGATGACGACAAAAACGATGACAACGATGAAGACTATGATGAAGACGATGACAACAACGAAGATTATGACAAAGACAACGACAAAGACTGACAAAGACTATGACAAAGACGACGATGAAGACAACAACGAAGACGATGAAGATGACTGACAGACGACAAAGGACTCTGGCAACGACAATGATGATGAAGACTATGACGAAGACAACAACGCCAAAGATGACAACGACGTCACCGTATACAGAGCTCTCACTGTAGCTCGTGGTCTCTTGGCCCGGTGAGATAAAAACTGAAGGGTCTCTAAAAGGTCCTGAGCTTAAATGAATCAGTAAAAGAACTAGAATGTAGTGACTCCCCACAGACCAGACCAGGACCTTCAGAACAGGCCTGGTCCCATGTGTCCGATGCAGGCCGCGGTTCGCCGTTGGTGTTCCTGGACCTTCAGAACAGACCCGGCCCCATGTGTCCGATGCAGGCCACGGTTCGCCGTTGGTGTTCCTCGGACCTTCCAGAACAGGCCCTGGTCCCATGTGGTCCGATGCAGGCTGCGGTTTCGCCGTTGGTGTTCCTGGACCTTCAGAACAGGCCCTGGTCCCCTGTGTCCGATGCAGGGCTGCGGTTCGCGTTGGTGTTCCTGGCGCTGTGACGTCCTGTGGTTTGAGTCCTGAACCTCACAAACACAGTGACCCTTCAGTTACAGTCAGCTGTGGTCGGTTTGAAGCTGAACGTCGCCCTGAAGCCGCCAGTTCCTGGTGCGATGCGTCGGTTCTCCACTTCCTGTCGGCAGCACAGGCCTCGCTCTGTGTTCGACCACTGCTGGTCACATGACCTCTTTACACTTCAACCACAAATCCACATGTGAGCAGCTCTGTAGAGAAAACCCACAGACCTGACGCTTTAAGAGGAAGTTACTGAGATTCTACTGGGTTTTGACGGTAGTTTTAGACCTTTATGTGTCCAGAGGTGAACTGAGGACATGAAAACATCTACTGATGGAACTGCTGAATACCTGTTGATCCACCAATACCATTGATACATGTAAATAATTGGTTGTAAAATACAGTTTCTTTATCTTTTCATGGTCATCAGATATGACCCATTTGGACATTCAGAGGCTCCGTAGTTACCATGGAAACCACCATCATCTTCTACAACATTGATTCCCCAGTAAAACCCATGGAGTTGGATCAATGACAGTGGACGGACACAGTGGGTTTATGTTCAGTTAATGAGAGATTTTGCTGAAAACTCACCTTTTCTCCAGTTTTCTCCATTTTTAATCATCTATATTTACTCTGAGCTTTTATGAACAAATACATGGTCATAAGGAATGTAATACCTGATATTTACTGAAAAATGCTAAATACAGAGGATAATATTATACTAATGGAGATAAATCACTTATTTAGGTTAAATGTCCTGCTGTCTCCTATGTCCTTTTGACGGAGAACATGTGTTGTTCGTATGCATTATATAACTCTTAATGAGCCTGAGCACTTTAAAGAGGAGTTAAAGATAGTATTTATCTTATTATTTTGTTGTTGTGGTGTTTTGTTTTGTTTTTTTTGGGGGGGGTGTCTTTTTTTATGTTTAATAGGTTTGTAGGTTTGTTGTCTAATTTTTTTTTTTGTATTGTGTCTGTGTGGTTCCTTATTTCTAAGTACATGTTTATGTAAATGTATAATTTAACTTTACCTCCTCAGTCCCAGCTATGGGTTTTCTGTCCACATTTATGGACAAGAGTTTCACAGCTTTATACAAAAAAAAAGAACAGGAAAACTGTCCACCACAAAGGGACATTCCATAAACATTTTAAAAACTGCATCTGAAAAAACTGTTTAATCATGATGTTTTCCAATATAGGCACTGATTTAAATAAAACAACAAAAAGCTTGTACTTTGCTGAGATTTCCTGGGTCTCAGGAGGTTTAATTAAAAATATAAAAAAAAAAAAAATGAAAAGAAAAAGAAGAAGAGGTTAATGTGGAGAAAATTTTATGTGGAAGTCGCCACAAAAACACTCTTAGACCATTTATACTTTTACTTCCTTCATTTTTAACGTAGATTCTTTGGACACTTTGCTGTTTCTTAAAGCAGATGCGGTAAAATAAATGGACCAGTTTCAGAAACATTACTGCATGGGTTGGTGGGAAGCGAGGCCCATTAAACGGTCACAGGTTATTATTTATTATTTATCCTGGTTTGTAAATGACGTGCGTCTGTGTTGAGTACGGTGTGGGTTGTGTTGGACCGAGGCTGTGAATACGACTGAGAATCTATTAGAGTCGGGGGATCGACTGCAGCATTACATCAGGACGGATCACATGTCCACTAACAGGCCCGTCAGGACCCGTCGGACCGTCCGTTGTCCGTCTGTCCTCCTCTGATGCATGTAACACAGAAAACGCACATGAGGAAATGAGAACACACAGATTCACACACTGTGTCTGTGAAGACGGAGGCGACGGGGGCGATAAAGGAAACCAGGACATGTTTGACCCGACTCCCATCCAACACAAACAACAGCCTCTGAGCCGCTGATTTAATGAAGAACTGCACAAACATGACATGGAGTCCAGTCACAGACACACTGGAACAGAACTACACTTATGCTGCTTCAGTGCTATGGGGATTATGGGAAATACGAGTTACGAACTGGAAAACTGCACAATGACCGCCCCCCTCACGTTGTATTTTTCCACCGGATAACTGGGACAAATGTTGATGCACGAGATGAAAAGAACCTCTGAGCTTTTGAGCAATTCCTTTTGAGCAATATTAATGTTCTGCTGCTGTTAGCCGATGATTTTTGTACACTTATAGTATACAAAATTTACAAAAAAAAAAAAAAAATGCGGTATCAGATGAATTTACATGTCCAGAACTGTTTTATCCAAGTAGCAGGTCACCATAAACTGCATTTCAGCCATTTTTCAACAACAAAAGCACTTAAACACAACAGACTCAGGGTTTACTGAAGATGATTATTTTGCTCATTTTTGTTTAAAATAAAATAACATAATAACCTATAAATAATGACAACTCAAATAATTCTGTTTTAGTGCAAAAAATCTCATTTAATTAAGAAAATATTTACATTAACAAACTATCCTTAAATAATAAAATGTGAATGATCAGAAAAATATGAACAACCTGAAATGTCTGAAGAAAATGAAGTGTAATTGTAACAACATTCTTCCAGTTACTAAATGTTTTGTGCCTTTGTAGATCTGAAGTTGGGTCATAATATTGTTAAAATTGCACTTATTTTTCTTAAGGAAAAAGTTTTGAGGTTATCCACATCTTTTATTTTTGTTTGGATAGTTTTGTAAATTAGTAATTTTTTTGCACAAACGCAAAGAAAAAATTATTATTAATATCATTATTTCTAGGTTATTTGTTATACTTGAACTGTTCTGATCCACTTTAGATCTACTTGGGCTGAATGTGGAACCTGAACTAGTCCATGAATTAGAGCAGCGTCATCTGCAAACGCTTTCCTCTCCTTCATCCAGGCTGAGGCCGGTTGTATTTCTGCCTCCTGTTTCATCATTTCCAGTCTTCAGGAAAGAATTCCAGTCAGTGAAAGGGGGTCAGCGTGGCCTCCATAAAGCTGTCAGTAGGACAACGACACGGAGGAATCCTGTCGACTTTATGGGACATGCATTGTAACACCTTCCACGTCTTCCCCAAATAAACACGGCAGCAGGCGTGAACAAAGCAGACGCACACGTGACGGATGTTTGTTAGAACGCACGTGACAGAAGAGACGGGATTCAGATGAGGAACGTGGACCTTAGAGCTTTAGGACTCGTTTTAACCCCAGAGGGACTGACTCCCATTATAACAGGTGGATTGATTTATGTTGTTTTTGCAATAAAAGTGTTTTTTGGCCGAATAATTCACACTTTTTATCAGGAAGAACTTAACTTTCAATATGGTGATGGTTAGTTATGGTAGAAAGTTATTATCTATAGTCAGAGCACTGTTTTTATTTTTTTCCCTGTACTTTTTAAGGCTGTAAGAAAATATCAGTTCTGCAGTATATTGCAATATTTCATTTCACAAAACTGTATCGATATTAAAAATTACTATATCAATATTTTTAAGTATTATTCAAATGTGGAGGTCATTTTTGTTTTTTTTGTTTTTCTTTCGTGTTTGTATTTTATTTATTATTATTTAACACTCTTTCATTAAATAATGTTCGTTCCTTTGTTGGATGAACTCAAATCCTGTTCTGATGTTAGTTGTGAACTAATAGAATCTGAACATTTGAACAGGATCTGAAACTGGAATGTCTGGAAAACAGAACTTCAGTTTGAACACACGAACATTTTATGATTTAGCATCAGATCCTGTTCTGATCAAATAAAAGTGTGTTTCGTATTTGTGCAGATTTCTGGTGTAATTCAATTGTTCAAGAAAATAATCATTTAAAAAAAAGAAACAAACAAAAATTGCCTTTTTAACAGTATCATGATATATCAGGATATATCGTATCATGATCCTAGTATTGTGATTAGTATCGTATCACCACATTCTTGCTGATACACAGCCCTAGTACTGTTTTTTGTACTTTTGTACTTTTTCCTTTCTTGCACTATAGTCAAATATATTATTATTATTATTATTATTATTATTATTATTATTTATCGACTTTTTCCTTAAACTATTATGGCTTAAATTTTTTATGTACTTATTTTTTTGACTAGCGGCAGTGTACCCGTGGCTAAAACGTCCTCCTGTGGTGCAACAGCGGCATTGCATCCAAACGCCCTCCCGCGTCCCGTGCTGCAACATCGATCAGACATCAATGGGACGGACGGACACAGGGCGGGGCCGAAACGTGTATTATATAATAGGATAATGTATTAATTTTCACATATCATGACTCTTTGTTATTGTAATATAAATATCTAGTATGAAATGATACTATAAAGTGAAATCAATAAAAATAAACATTTTTCCTCATATTTGGAGTTTTTCTAATTGAACTCTTCTGTTTCTCATTAAAAAAATATTACAAAGTTTTCAGACTATTTTGACTTTATTCTCATAATCAACATTTTTCTCTTGCTTCCTCAAATTAAAGTTTCCAAAGGTAGGGAGAAGCTGCAGCGGGAGGCTTAGAGGACTCAGTAAAGCATCTGTAGGTTTCACTTTCACTTTGACGTCTGGTAGTGATGTGTGAATCCGGTTTTTTTCAACCCGCGAGACTTTTGTGGAATTATTTGACCCGACCCAATTTAATTTGTCCCACAGTAGGAATTTGGAAAGTGCAAAGATGATACTAGTTATTAAGAGTCAAAGGTGTCATAGTTGTTTTAGTTCAGGTTCCACATTCAGCCCAACCGTGATCCACAGTAAAATAAAAGCACAATAACCGATAAATAATGACTCTAAATTCAAATCAAAATTCTATTGGAATAAGTCGGTATTGGATCGGTATCAGATTAGTATCGGCAAAACTAATCCTAAAAAAAATCGGATCGGAAACCAAAAAAATCCATATTGGGACATCACTAATGGTTAGAGAAATATTCCAGTTTTCAGTCAAATCCAAACTCCGTCTTCAGTGTGACGTCCAGGAGATAAAAGCACAGCTGAAGTTCACACCTTTACATGACCCACACATGCTACATGAACATACCATGTCTGCAAACTCTGTGGTGCATGATGGGAGTCCAGTCCAACGTACACATATATAAGATGGGCACATGTCGGCCACACAGACGGACTCTGACTCACAGTTTCCAGAAAAGCTGCAGCGATGGACAGCAGAAATGTTGGAGGGAATGTGGAGAATTCATGTAGATCACACACGTCTGTTGGAAATGGGATCAGATGACTGTGTTCTGGGAGATGGTGTGTGAAGTGTTGCAACAAATAATGGGGATGAGATTCCAATGTGCTGTGATGGTCTGTATTTGTGTAACTGGTTTGATGGAAATGTAGTGGGAAACAACATACAGGGGTTGGACAAAATAATGGAAACACCTCAGAAAATCAACAAAATATAATTTCATATGGTGTAGGTCCGCCTTTTGCGGCAATTACAGCCTCAATTCTCCGAGGTATTGATTCATACAACTTGTGAATTGTTTCCAAAGGAATTTTCAGCCATTCTTCAGTTAGAATACCCTCCAACTCTTTTAGAGACGATGGCGGTGGAAATCGACATCTTACTTGAATCTCTAAAACTGACCATAAATGCTCAATAATGTTGGTCTGGGGACTGTGCCGGCCATACGAGATGCTCAACTTCATTAGAATGTTCCTCATGCCATTCTTTAACAATTCTAGCTGTATGGATTGGGCATTATCATCTTGAGGTGAAGGTGTTTCCATTATTTTGTCCAACCCCTGTATATTTGGTTCAGGTACTTTTAGCGGCTGCAAAAAGCTGTTACAAGGAACCGACATTATAATAGTTTTGGATTTTTCATTCTAGTTTAGTTTTATTTAGTTTTGACTTTTTTTTCTCTAATTCACTTAGTTTTAATTCATTTTTAGAGCAGGTTTGTTTGTTTTATTGGTTTAAATTTTTTTCTAAATGCTTAGTTTTAGTTTAGTTTTAGTTCAGTGGTCTCTTTTCTCTTCTTCTCTGTGGTCGTATTCTAATAAATCCCAGACAGGACTCTGCTGCTTTCTCCCAACTTTAGTCTCCATGTTTATTGACTATTTCATCATTTTTTTCATTTTGTTGATTATTTTGTTCTCATTTGTTCATTTTGTTGATTATTTCAATCATATTTGTTCATTTTTGTTGATTGTTTGTGCTTGTTTTTGCTTCATTTTGCTTATTTTTGTCCAATTTATTGACTAATAATTTTTTGTCATTTTGTTGATTATTTTGTTCTTATTCATTTTAATGATTCTGTTGAATTTCATCAATTTTTATGTTCATATTTGTTCATTTTGTTAATCAAAAAATTAAAATAAATAAGATAAATAAATAAATAAAATTTATTGATTATTAATACATTTTTTCATTTGTTGATTATTTTGTTCCTCTTGTTGATGTTTCTGTTCATATCTGTTAATTATATTGTTCATTTTGTACATTTTGTTGATTATTTCAATCATATTTGTTCATGTTTGCTGATTCTCTTTGTTCATTTTTGCTTCATTTTGCTTATTTTTGTTGAATTTATTGACTATTTAATACATTTTTTTCATTTTGTTGATTATTTTGTTATTTGTTCATTTTTTGATTTTGTTGAATGTCGTTGATTTTTCTGTTCATATTTGTTCATTTTGTTGATTTTTCTGTTCATATCTGTTGATTATATTGTTCTTTTTTGTACATTTTGTTGATTATTTCAAACATATTTATTCATTTTTGCTGATTCTTTTTGTTTGTTTTTGCTTTATTTTGCTGATTTTTGTTAAATTATTGTTATTTAATACATTTGTTTCATTTTGTTGACTATTTTGTTCTCATTTGTTTATTTTGTGATTTTGTTGAATGTAGATTTCTATGTTCATATTTGTTCATTTTGTTGATTATTTTGTTCATCTTGATTTTTTGTTCATATTTGTTGATTATATTGTTCTTTTATGGACATTTTGCTGATTATTTTCTTCATTTTTGCTTTATCTTGGAAGGCTAAAGGGACATCACAATGAATACGACCACTTTGCTTTGTCGACGCTGTTTTTTTTCTGTGAAACTATAATTTTTCCTTGTACATACTTCACATATGTCCAGATTGGATCTAAATACAGAGACAAATACATGTGTGTGGACGTTAGAACTTCACTAAACTGACAAACAGAATGTTGGACGTGGACTTCGTGTCTTTACTGTACGTCCTTGGACGTGGACGCTCTTGGACCAGGGTTGGTGTCCTGTTTCATGCTGTGGTTATTTGTGTGTTTTCTCCCTTTGACCCGTTTCCTTACCTTAACTAAGTTGTTTTTGTGTCTAAACCAACCATAACCGCGGCCTCGTCCACACATCTGTTGTACGACTCAGAGCTTTAAAACGCGACACCTTGACCAAGCGTCGGTATGTGTCGGATTACGTACGACTCAAACTATGTGAGTTTTGTCTTCTACACAATTAGCAGCTGCTTTATTTGTGTTAATCTGTTCTATAAAAAGGAGCTCAAAACTTCCACCTAAGCATCTTCGTTTCCTCCTAAATGTATCTGCAGTTGTTATTTCCTGGTCGGTTTACAGACGTCCTGTGGAGTTTTACATTTAATGAACATGTTAATTACGTTTCCATCCTCCTGTAACAGTTGCAGAGTCCATTATTTTAAATCCTGTGTTGTTTACGTCCACGTTTACAGCCGTCGGTCGTCGTCTTCTCTGAGTTTATTGGTGCGTTACTGCATCTTGGCGTGTACCTGCAGATCAGTCGCATGTATTAGTGGAACACGGAGGTGAGGATTCACTTCGTCATCAGTTCATCTCCAAGGTTCTAATAGTTTTGGATTTTTCATTATAGTTTAGTTTTATTTAGTTTTGACTTTTTTTTTCTCTAATTCAGTTTGTTTTAATTCGTTTTTAGAGCAGGTTTGCTAGTTTTTATTAGTTTTGGTTGTTTTCTAAATGCTTAGTTTTAGTTTTGTTTTACTTTTTTCATATCTTTTCTCTTCTTCTCTGTCGTATTCACATAAATCCCAGACAGGACTCTGCTGCTTCAGTCTCCATGTTTCCAGGTAGAGTGTTGACCAGAAGACGACTGGAAACCACAAGTGAACACAAGTGACGGACCCTTAAATATCATATGGTGCTGCTAGCTAAAACTGCTCGACTGAAATAAACTAAATTCACATCAGTCCAACACTGACAAAAACGAAGGGAATTTTATCCATAACTTTTATCCGTTTCAGTTAGTTTTGTAAACACACAATACAGTGTCAGTTTGGTATGGTTTTTTTCTTTTAACTCTTTCATGCATGAATTATGAGAACATTAATCAAGATTTTCTTCCTGAGTATTTTTATTCCTCTTTAGCATGAAAAAAAGCACTATGACTGAATTTTTTCTTTTTATGAACCTATTTTTCATGGGGTTACAAAAATGTCCAGTCAGCTGGACACCATGCATTTACTGACAGACTGTGTGAAAACTATGAAATACATTTTTGTAATGCTGTTAATCTGTTCTCACATTTTAACATTCTATAACCTCCTGAGATCCAGCAATGCATTTTTGTCCTCTGTGGGGGACAAGAGTTTCACATTATTAAAAAAAAAAAAAATGCTGTCCACTGCAAAGGACATTCAATCTATCTGAAAAAACTGTTACATCATGCTTTTTCTAATCAAGACAATTATTAAATGTAAAAAAGCCAAAACTTTTCCTTTCCTGGGTCTCTAGTTATTACTCAGATATGCCAAAAAAAAAAGTTTAAAAAAACCCTGTTAATTACAGTCTAATAACCATTAGCAGCTGATTTACACTCAAATATGTAACTGCAGATCAGGCTGATCAAGAACAGTAATGGGATGAATTGCGTTGTGTGGGATGATGCATAAGCGTCCACTGTGTTGGCTGATATGCGACTAAAACGACCAAATCCATGAATATACATGAGAACAGCTGGAGAACAGCTGTCCACTGGAGTGACCACTGTGCATGAAAGGGTTAATTCTAGTTTTTATTTATTTCAGTTAACGAAAATGTTTTTTCAGTTCTAGTTTTTGTCATTTCGTTAGTTTTCGTTAACGATAATAACCTTGGACCACAGGACTTTTCAGGTGTGAATACAGCCTTAGAAATTAACCCTGAAGTGTTGAAGGAAGCTGACGAACAGGAGATGTGCTCCCGTTTGTGTTTTCAGTCTCCGTGGTTGAATCTAAATGATCTGAGCTTATATTTTGGTCCCTGTTTTACAGCTCAGTATTGTGTTTCCCTGGTGTCTCTAGGTCCCAGTTCTGGACGCTCTGTGGCTTTTCTTTGTTTTTGTCGTTACCCCGAACGTTCGCGGCCTTGGTTCAGATTCTGGTTTGTCCATCTGAGAAACCGACCGCCACTGGAAGAACATCAAGAACCTCCAGAGCTATCGGCCCTCTGGGGGGGGGGCATGGGGGACGGATTTTACAAGACACACTGAATATTCTGCCTACCTCTGACCTCCTCTCTAGTCTTTTCGTTTCTCTTTTTCCTTCCTCCCTCCATCATTCCTTCACCATATGGATGTCCTAAACCCTGGTCTCGTAAAACGCTGATGGAAAGATGTGGAAAACACCGATTCACAAAGAGGAAAACACAAAGCATCCACATATTACATTAATGCAGATAAAACACTGAAAGTGCTTAAAAAGTTTGAAAACTGTCCACACCTTATTCCTGTCCAATCAGCTGCTGTTGCCATGCAGAAGAAGCCCATCAGAGGGTGAAGACATCTGAAAATGTTCCATTGTTAGAGCTGAGAATCAGAGGTTTTTACAAAAAATGAATTCATCCAAAACCAGAAAAAACAGCTGAATTTCAACCATTTTACACAAAAAAGTTCTTTTTTCTCTAATTTCTGTTTTTGTCAGGAAATCACTTAAAATATTCTGACTCATTTGCATTTATATTAAGTCTTTTTCTCCTAAAAATTCAACGTTTGTGTAAAATCACCACTTTTTATTTTAATTACTTTTTGCCTGTAAAAATATGACTTTACTCTCAAAATTAAGCCTTTTTTCCAATTAATTCACTGACGTTCATGTATAATTTTCATCCTTTTCCTTGTAATATGACATTTTTCTTAAAATATTAGTTTTATTCCCTAATAATTTGACTTTTTATGAAATTACATGATTAATTCCCTTTCTCATTAAAATCTGTTTTCCCTTGTAATATTTTGACTTTTTCTTGAAATATGACATTATTCTCAGATTATTTTGAATGTATTATGATGTTTCTCATTATAATCTGACCTTTTTTGTCTGTAATTGCAGTATTTTTTTTTTTCCTGTACAGTGTCTTGCACTATAGTCAAATGTCTTATCATTATTATATTAATATTTAATGACTTTTTCCTTAAAATATTAAGACTTTGATTTTTTTATTTACTTATTTTTTTGATAATATATAAATTTTCACACATCATTTCTCTTTTTATGGTAATATGCATATCTAGTATGAAATGATACTATAAAGTGAAACCAATAAAAATGCACATTTTTCCTCATATTTTGGGTTTTTCTAATTTAACTCCTATTAGTCTGTTTCTCATTAAATATACATTATTTTCAGACCATTTTCACTTTATTGTCATAATCAAGGTTTTTCTCTTAACATTCTTACCCTTTTGCCAATAATTACAATATTGTGATTAACTTTGTGTCTCCTGTGTCTTGAAATGTGACATATAAGTGAAATGTATTGTTATTATCATTATTTAATGACTTTTTTCCTAAACTATTATATGTCATATCATACATATGACCTATACACTATAAATCCCCTTTCTTTTAAACACTGTGCCTTTTTTTATGTATATATTTTGAATTTTTCCAACTTAACTCTAATATTATTCTGTTTCTTGGGTAAAAAAAAAAAAAAAAAATCACATTATTCTCATGTTTTCCCTTCAGCATTTCTTCATTTTCAGTCGCTTCAAGGTCGAGGTTTAAGAAACGACTTTGACATGTGAGCTTTTCTTTTTCCTCTACAGTTTTAGAAAGTTTTGACAGAAAATGAAGTGTGAAGTAAAGTCTAAGTATGTGAGCAGATGTAAACGTCTGCAGAACCACGCTGACGTAAACCAACATTAGACTGAGAAAAGTATTCAGTTGGAAAAGCAGGAGTTTGTTAAAAGTTTCACCTCAGTTTGAGAAAAATAGGTGAAATAAATCAGTTCAAACTAAACCCTGATGCTGAGTTGAGTCATTTTAGCAGCTGATGTTCCAGATATACTCCAATAATGTGGAAAAAGATGCAGATTTCTTACTTTAACTTATACTTTCATGCATTTGCTTTATTATACCTACTTCAAACAGATGTGTATTATTCTATTTTTAATTTTGCTGTTGAGACATTTGACATTTTCCTCCTAAGTATCAATAAAGTCGGCCGTAAAAAGTGATTTTACTGTTCACTGCTGTCAGACTCATTTTGACATTAAATTTTACTGTTCAACTGTAAAATATTCATCATGTGTCATTGTCTCCAGTGTTTGATCATAGAACCGGATGATTTGGAAACATTACATGATGATTTTTCCATCAGCTGAATCACAATGTTTTCACCTCTTTTCAAACGTTGGCCAGTTACGATCAGTGACGGTTTCCTCTTTTTTTCTATCAGATGGAATCAGTGATGAAATGATTAGTCCACACGTTTGAACTCTGCTCACACCTGCAGACGTTCAATACACAGACAGTGAGTCTGGTTGTATTTACAGAGATTATTGAACATTAAAACATCTGTTAATCAGACTCATTGAACATCGCAGTTCAGACCAGATAACAGATTTAGTTTTTTTCACTGTCTAAAGTCAAAACATCACATGAAACAAACTGCAGGTTAAAGCAAAATGAACTCTTTTAGTCCAGACAGAAAAAGAAGACAATAGAAACCTGCCTTTCTAATATTAGCTTTGTTACCTCACTAGCTGATGTTAGCTAGTTTTACAGCTAACATTGTTCTGTTGTTACGTCTCTTACCTCACTGGCTAACGTTAGCTTCTGTCACACTGATCGCTGTTATGAACTAACTAAAATTACTTGCTAGTTAATGTTAGTTTAATTAGCATAAAGACTAAAGCCGTTGGAATTTTGACTTTCATCTTGGAATTCTGCCTTTAATTTCAGAATTCTGAGTATAATCACAGAAATCTGAATTTTTTCCTAAGAATTCTGACTTTTTTCTCACAATAATAACAAAAATATATTTGGACATTATTATTATTATTATTATTATTTTCTCAGTGAGCCCTAATCCTCTTCTGTAGAATTTAATCTGTTTTACGTGTACATTTTATTTCTTTTGAACAGTTTCAGTTCATGTTGCATTGCTCATCTGCATTTGACTGTTTTTGTGCTTAAAAATATTTTGGTTTTAATGAGCACATCAGTAGTTTTGTTTTTATTTTACTTTAAATTTCCCTTTACCTGCAGTAACACTGTATTTTACTTCCTGTTGCATTATTTTTGGAGTTTTATTTATTTCGTTCTTTAGTGTAAAAAGCTGCTGTCAGTACAACTGTAATAACTCTATAATGTATTTATAATTCTTTAGGTCTTTTAAATACTTAATAAAACAGAACTGACATTTTTAAACATTCATTCAGTGTTTTTTATTTTAGTATTTCTTAATAATGATACTCAGTCCTGATTAAATGTACATATTTTTCCTGATTCTGCTTATATAATTTATCCTCCCACTTACTTACTTAATGGTTGTATTTTTTTTTTTTGCCAGGTAAATGTGCAGTGCTTCAGGGTGTGTTTAAACACCTGTGTTTAAACAGAAAACACGCTCTTTCTTAACGCGTCTAAAGGTCACAGAGGCGACTGGACGTCAGACGACCATCATCTGGACTGAAAGCAGTGATTGTACCGGACGACGAAGAGGACGAAGAGGATTTTCCGCCGCATTATTCAGATGTTTGAGCTCCGTCTGGAATGACATCTTCTGAATTTGAGGTGGAGGCGGAACCGGAGCGGTGGGACAAACATCCAGACGAACCCATTCAGAACATTTTTAGGAAATGAGCTCAAAATGAAACATGACGTTAGAGAACGAGCTGAGCTGTGCGGCAGCATTCACAGCCTGGCATTTCCAAGTGTCAGCATGGGGTTTCACAGGCTCATCTCCATGGCAACAGCAGCTGAGACTCATGGGTACTGTAGTTTCTACAGTCAGTTAGTTTTAGGGGTAAAACCACACTGATTAAGTTCATTATTTTATTACATTTTTGTTCAGTTTTTTTCATTTTGTCATTATTATTTTTATTCCATTTCTGTTTATTTTCAGGCACAACAGGTGTTCCTTTTCTATTATTCTATTTTTTTTTTTTTAACCCTGTGTTTTGTATCATGTTTGTGTCTGAAATAAACTATCTATCTATCTATCTTACTAACTATTTAACTAACAATTTAACTAATTAACTAACAATTTAACTAACTATTTAACTAACTAACTATTTAACTAACTAACTAACAATTTAACTAACTGACTAACTAACTACCTAACTAACTAACAAACAATTTAACTAACTGACTAACTATTTAACTAACTAACTAACTACCTAACTAACTAACAAACAATTTAACTAACTAACTAACAATTTAACTAACTAACTGACTAACAATTTAACTAACTAACTAACTAACTAACTACCTAACTAACTAACAAACAATTTAACTAACTAACTAACAATTTAACTAACTAACTAACTAACTAACTAACAAACTAACTAACAATTTAACTAACTAACTGACTAACAATTTCACTAACTAACAATTTAACTAACTGAATAACTAACTATTTAACTAACTAGCTATTTAACTAACTCACTAACTTTTTCTAACGTCTTCATTATTCTTCTTTTTTTTTTTGCTGTTTTTTCATCTGTATTTTTGTGGTTCGTAGTTTATTGATAGTTGTATATATGTGTAAATCTTCTCTAAACGTCTGTATATTTGTATATATGTGTAAATCTTCTCTGAACGTGTGTATATTTGTATATATGTGTAAATCTTCTCTGAACGTGTGTATATTTGTATATGTGTAAATCTTCTCTGAACGTCTGTATATTTGTATATATGTGTAAATCTTCTCTGAACGTCTGTATATTTGTATATATGTGAAAATCTTCTCTAAACGTCTGTATATTTGTATATATGTGTAAATCTTCTCTAAACGTCTGTATATTTGTATATATGTGTAAATCTTCTCTAAACGTCTGTATATTTGTATATGTGTAAATCTTCTCTGAACGTGTGTTATTTGTATATATGTGTAAATCTTCTCTGAACGTGTGTATATTTGTATATATGTGTAAATCTTCTCTGAACGTGTGTATATTTGTATATATGTGTAAATCTTCTCTAAACGTCTGTATATTTGTATATATGTGTAAACCTTCTCTAAATGTGTGTATATTTGTATATATGTGTACATCTTCTCTAAACGTCTGTATATTTGTATATATGTGAAAATCTTCTCTAAACGTCTGTATATTTGTATATATGTGTAAATCTTCTCTAAACGTCTGTATATTTGTATATATGTGTAAATCTTCTCTAAACGTCTGTATATTTGTATATATGTGTAAATCTTCTCTAAACGTCTGTATATTTGTATATATGTGTAAATCTTCTCTGAACGTCTGTATATTTGTATATATGTGTAAATCTTCTCTAAACGTCTGTATATTTGTATATATGTGTAAATCTTCTCTAAACGTCTGTATATTTGTATATATGTGTAAATCTTCTCTGAACGTCTGTATATTTGTATATATGTGTAAACCTTCTCTAAACGTCTGTATATTGTATATGTGTAAACCTTCTCTAAACGTCTGTATATTTGTATATATGTGTAAATCTTCTCTGAACGTGTGTATATTTGTATATATGTGTAAATCTTCTCTGAACGTGTGTATATTTGTATATATGTGTAAATCTTCTCTGAACGTCTGTATATTTGTATATATGTGTAAATCTTCTCTGAACGTCTGTATATTTGTATATATGTGAAAATCTTCTCTAAACGTCTGTATATTTGTATATATTGTAAATCTTCTCTAAACGTCTGTATATTTGTATATATGTGTAAATCTTCTCTAAACGTCTGTATATTTGTATATATGTGTAAATCTTCTCTAAACGTCTGTATATTTGTATATATGTGTAAATCTTCTCTAAACGTCTGTATATTTGTATGTGTATAAATCTTCTCTGAACGTGTGTATATTTGTATATATGTGTAAATCTTCTCTGAACGTGTGTATATTTGTATATATGTGTAAATCTTCTCTGAACGTGTGTATATTGTATATATGTGAAAATCTTCTCTAAACGTCTGTATATTTGTATATATGTGTAAATCTTCTCTAAACGTGTGTATATTTGTATATGTGTAAACCTTCTCTAAACGTCTGTATATTTGTATATATGTGTAAACCTTCTCTAAACGTCTGTATATTTGTATATATGTGTATAAATCTTCTCTGAACGTGTGTATATTTGTATATATGTGTAAACCTTCTCTAAACGTCTGTATATTTGTATATATGTGTAAACCTTCTCTAAACGTCTGTATATTTGTATTATGTATAACTTCTCTAAACGTGTGTATTTTGTATATGTGTGTGTAAATCTTCTCTAAACGTCTGTATATTTGTATATATGTGTAAATCTTCTCTAAACGTCTGTATATTTGTATTATGTGTAAACCTTCTCTAAACGTCTGTATATTTGTATATATGTATAAATCTTCTCTAAACGTGTGTATATTTGTATATGTGTGTGTAAATCTTCTCTAAACGTCTGTATATTTGTATATGTGTAAATCTTCTGAACGTCTGTATATTTGTATATATGTGTAAACCTTCTCTAAACGTCTGTATATTTGTATATATGTGTAAACCTTCTCTAAACGTCTGTATATTTGTATATATGTGTAAATCTTCTCTAAACGTCTGTATATTTGTATATATGTGTAAATCTTCTCTAAACGTCTGTATATTTGTATATATGTAAATCTTCTCTAAACGTCTGTATATTTGTATATATGTGTAAATCTTCTCTGAACGTGTGTATATTTGTATATATGTGTAAATCTTCTCTGAACGTGTGTATATTTGTATATATGTGTAAATCTTCTCTGAACGTGTGTATATTTGTATATATGTGAAAATCTTCTCTAAACGTCTGTATATTTGTATATGTGTAAATCTTCTCTAAACGTGTGTATATTTGTATATATGTGTAAACCTTCTCTAAACGTCTGTATATTTGTATATATGTGTAAACCTTCTCTAAACGTCTGTATATTTGTATATATGTGTATAAATCTTCTCTGAACGTGTGTATATTTATATATGTGTAAATCTTCTCTAAACGTCTGTATATTTGTATATATGTGTAAACCTTCTCTAAACGTCTGTATATTTGTATATA